>NW_020954596.1:44188123-44337736 GCF_900497805.2 Vombatus ursinus | reverse complement strand
CAGAATGTTGGTTCTAACTACAATGGAGGATTTATGAGAGTGTATGCAGAAGAATCAGAGAGTAAGAAGGCATGGATGAGTTGTGTTGTGCCACTTTTGTTGAGAATACTCATCTTTATTGGCATCATAGATCTACTAAAGTATTGAACTACTGATATGATTGTCAGGAAACAACATCCTGCAATTTCGAAATTGAACATCTTTTTTTATTTAAACTATCTAAACAATATGTTCATTATTTCTAATTCAGTAACCTCACAGGCTTTATGTCCTCAATTTCTCTGATAGAATTTAAGGTATTTTTTGTAATAGAATGTAAGGCATCTTTGTATTCTAAGTACATATCACAGTACCTGGCACAAAGAAAACATTTTTCGTATCTTTACTAATTCATTGATTGAGTTTGGGGAGGTTGGGCTATAATAATCAAGACATAAAAGTGTGCACATTGCCAAAGAGGTTGGGAATATTTTTATAGACAAAAGGGGACTGACATGTATGTGTGTGTGTGTGTGTATATATATATACATATACACACACACATACATACATATTTATATATACATTTATATATATTTATCTATGTAAACATGTATACATACATGTGTACATGTCACTCTATGGGTATATACACACGTCATATATAATATGTATATTATATATCATATTATATATTTAAGATTTTTGTGTGAAAATGCTTTAACCCTTACATTTTACATATCTTTCCTAATTTAGTTTGCTGACTTACTTTAAAGTAAATACTCTTCAAAGAAGGGTATTAAGAAAGAGAGTGTAACACTTGCAAATGCTCTTCTATAAAGCTTCAGCCTTGGACAGGGCCGAGTCTGCGTCTAACAAGGAACATACTTGAATAGAGTCCAGAGTACTAAATGAATCATCTCGTACTTGGGGAACAAAGAAAAGGGGCAACAGATACTACCTAGTACAGTTAGAAAGCAGAAATACGATGCATTAAGGGGATGGTAAGAGCCAGACAGGTTGAAAAGAGCCAGAGGCAGGAAGTAGTGCCAAAAATATCTAGCCCTTTAGTGAATCTTGACAGAGTCTGAGAACAAGGACAACTAGATAAAGAAAGGGTCAGAATCTCAGGCTTGATGTTTCCAGGACAAGGCAGTAAAGAAGGGGTTCATTTAAACAAAAAGTCACATTCAGGGGTCTTATAGCATATATATTTACAAGGACAAACCCTATCCTCCAGCATCATCTAGACTCTTTTCAGTTACAGATCTCCCCATATTTTAGCCACCTTTATTGACCTGTGAGGAATCAATCAGGTAGCTTACAGATAGTACAGGTGAAATTCCTGATCTCATAGAAACAACTTCATACTGACACAAAAATTGATTCCCAGGGCCTTAGTTTCCCCATATATGAAATAAGATATTTACACTAGATAATCTTTATATCTCTTTAAACCTTAAATCATCAGAGTTGGATTGGGTTCAATATGTGGATAAAGGCAACAAAGCTTATATTTCATGGGTCATATTTTATTACCTTGCAGTAATCATGATGAATATAAGCAGAGAACCTCAAAGCTAATTGCACCTTATGAACCAATAGGTGTTTAAGAAAATGAAGAGGGAGAATCAACCTATGAAGAACTTGACAATCTTCTGGGAACAGAAGATAACAGTTTGACCCACTGCACACCTCAATATCTCAAACTATATACAAAGAGAAGGTCAAAATGGACAAATTATTTAGAATTAAAGGATGATATAAGTAAATTAAGATAGAATGGAAAAATGTACCTATTAGATCTATGAATAAAGGAAGAATTTTTAACCAAACAAGAGATAGAGAGCATCATGGGAAGTAAAATGGATAATCTTGATTCCATGAAATTAAAAATGTTTTACACAAACAAAAATAATACAGACAAAATTAGAAGGAAAGCAGGAAACTAGGAAAATGTTGCATTAAGTTTCTCTGATGAAGAATGCATTTCTCAAATACATGGAACTGAGACAAATTGAAAAAAAATATGAGCCATTCCTCAATTGCTATGTGGTCAAAGGATATGAATAGGTATTTTTCAAAAAATAATTCAAAGCTATTAATAATCACATGAAAAATGTCCTAAATCACTATTGATTAGAGAACTGCAAATTAAAACAACTCTGAGGTGCCACCTCATTCTTATCATATTGGCTACCATGACAGAAAGAAAAGTGTTAAATGCTGGAAGGATGTGGAAAAATCAGGACACTAAAACACTGTTGGTGGAGTTGTGAACTGGTCCAATCATTCTGGACAACAATTTGGAACTATGCCCAAAGTCTATAAAACTGCATACTATTTGACTCAGCAATACTACTACTAGGTCTGTATTCTAAAGAGATCAAAAAAAGTGAAAAGGACCTATTTGTATAAAAATACTTACAGCAGCAATTTTGGTGGTGGCAAAGAATTGGAAATTGAAGGGATGCCCATCAGTTGAGGAAGAGGTGAAAAGGCTGTAGTACACTGTAATGGAACACTGTAGTATACTGTAATGGAATACTGTAGTATACTGTAAAGAAATGCTGAGCAGGATGGTTTCAGAAAAAAAAAACCTGGAAAATATTATATCACCTGATGCAAAACGAAGAGAGCAGAACCAGGAGAACATTGTACACAGTAAATACAATATAGTAACAATAATTAACCTACTCTAATAAAAACAATGATCCAAGGCACTGTCAAAGGACTCATGTTGAAAAATGCTATCTACCTCCAGAGAGAGAATTGATGAACTGTGAGTGCAGATTGAAGCATGCTTTTTAAAATTCTCTTTATTTTTTCTTTGTGTGTGTTTGTGTTTTCTTGTGCAACACAGCTAATATGAACTTATGTTTTGCATGACTTCACATGTATAATTGATATCATTTTGCTTGTCTTCTCAAGGGGTAGGGGTATGGTGGGAGGGAAGGCAAGAACTTGGAACTCAAAATTAAAATATATATATATATATATTAAATTCTTTTTAAAATGTAATTGGGAAATATTTAATAAAAATAAATAAATAAATATTGAGAAAGTCATATCTAAAGCCCCTGTGTAGATAACCCAAAGAATAATGGAAATATGTATAATGGTTCTAAATAGGCAATAGCACATTATCAATAATGATTTACATGAGAAAGGTCATAGAATATCACCATATGCACATATGACCCAAAAAAGAAATTATGGTAATCATATAGCAAGAGTAAGAAATACCCCTGGGAATCTTGACTACTCAGTAGCCACAAGATAGTAAAACAACCAGATGAAGATTCCATACTATAGTGGGATTTATTAAAGCATACACAAGAATGATTTTAGGATGAAAAAGCAAGGGTAGGTTGTAATACGTCATGGTGGAGGGATTATCTAGATTGAGTTGATCACTGAATCAGCTGGAGCTTTGGGAGTATATGTATTCTGTCACATCTTACATAATAGTTTAATATATTTCCAGAACTTTTGCCTGAGGTATTCCATAAAGATGATTTTACTACATGTTCATCTCTATTTCAAAGGAATGAAAGCAAAAGCTTTAATGATATAATTACCTCTTAAAATATTATTAATTTGCTCAAATAAGTATTGGTCAGAAATAATGATGACACAGATGCTACCTTGGGAGCCAAGATAGAGGTAAATAGAATACTGCCAAGAGCACATGAAATCTATTTTTATTGGACCAATTTTTTAAACTTAGCATGTATGTTTCTGATCTTTCAAGATAACATAAAGTTCTTATAATCAACAGCATGGAATTGTCAATTCAAAGTTGAAACCTCTCTGTATGAGAAGTCCTCAGCTAATGTACTTTAAGTTTAGTGAGCTACTTTACTTTCCTGGCCTACTTCCTTTTGTAGACATATAACAGTACATTACATTCCTTTCCATTAGTTACAATGATTTTGATTCTAAAGATGAATAAACAAAAGGCACATTCCTTAATTATTACGGTATTTTCTCTAGGGAAATTAAATGGGACATATTTCCTAAACTAGCTGTTTCTCTCCAAAGGAAAGTCTAAAAGTCAATCTCTGATTCAGGGGGAAATGTCTAGCTTGGCTTTTAAGTGAGCACTTTCAAAGGTTCTTGGTAGAACAAAACCACCTAGGAGTTTTTTAGATCTTTCAGCCTTTGGCAACAAAATGGGAAGTTAAACTCAGGAAAGTTAAGAAATAATAGATCATAATTATAAAGGTAAAAGAAAGAAATGCAGTACAAAGCAGCAATATCAAGGAAATCACATTCCTTATGTAATGGGACATATTATTATATCAGGACTCAGATAAATATGTTGTTTATAAAAGAGGAAGATGAAACAAATAATTACCCTGGATCTTCACTAAAAGAATATACAACTTTCAAAGCTGATCTTCTTGAAAGTTATTCTTGTACCCAAGGGCAATAGAATGTAATTTGATACCTGATGAAAAGAGGAGGTGGGCCCAACATGTAGTAAGAGAGATAAGTTGGTTGGTGGTTGTCCTTCATTCTCGAAGAGGACCAAAATGACATCACCGTGCTAGAGTCAAATTACAATGTGTCCAACTCTGGTTGATCAGACAAATGCAAGCTTGGAAAACTCTACCACAGGTTGGGCACAAATGGTCCAGGTGAACACTAGGGGTGGATTCTCTAAATTTGTGCATCTCACATTTCTTTTGAGCTACTTCAATTATGTTTTGCTCATAGAACACAGCACTTTCTCTGATGTGGGAATACCATGCTAAGCAGTCCTGTGCCAGTATCTCCCATGTCATACAATTAGTTCCAAAATTCTTAAGAGAGTATCCTTGTATTGCTTCTTCTGACCACCCTGTGAACCTTTCCCTTGTATGAGTTCTCCATAAAATAGTCTTTTTGGCAAGCGTAAGTTTTGCATTCAAACAACATGGCTACCCCATTGAAGGAAATATGTCCCATTTAATTCCCCTAGAGAAAATATTATAATAATTAAGAAATGTGCCTTTTGTTTATTCATCATTGCATTCAAACAACATGGCTACCCCGTTGCACTCTCTGAAGTAGAGTTTGAATGCTTGGCAGTTTAGTTTGAGAAAGGACCTCATGCTACTCTGTCATCCATGAGACCAAGAGATTTAAATGAACGTCTCTAAACATGTTGGATAGAATCCACATAGAAACTTTACAGTAGGACAAAGACAAGAGTCATTCAGGATGAAAAAATCATGGTAGTGTCATAATCTTCACTGTTGGAGATAGGACCTTCCATTGATGAAATTGTAGATCTGTTGATGTATGGGAATATTTTTGCACAGAATATAATAGCATTCATTAGAATGAAATAAACCCAAATTGTGTTAAGGATAACCAATTATCAAATTTTAGTTATATGTAGAATACCATGTGGGATGCTATCATATTCCCTACCCAACTAAAATCTACTAGAATGTCCTTACTAATATCTAGTATACATATGTTTGTGTATGTGTGATTGTGTACCATTTTATGGTTTCCATTTATGTTTTTTTTAATCTAATATCTTATTTGGTACTAGAAGCCATTATGTTAATTAGGCATTATGATCCATATTTTATCAGTGAGAAAACTAAGACACAAAGCAGTTAGGAAAAGTGCTTAACAACACAGTAAGTAGTGGAACCAGAATTCAAACCACAGTCTTCTGAGTCTAAATCCAGGGCTGTTTTGATTATATCAAAGTTGTCTCCTAATGTTAGTCCTAAGTAAATTTCGCTTTGTTTAAAAAAATAACAGTTCTAAAGACACAAATTTTAAAGTTCCTTTTTACCATTATCCTATTGCTACCAAAGGGAAAAAGTGTAATAGTTTTGAAAAATAATTTGACAATATACCATGGGAGTTCTAAAACTATTTATGTTCTTTGATTCCATGATCCCAATAGTCTAATATTCACTGGGGATCTACCTGTATAAAAATATTCATAGCAAATCTATTGGCAATAAAAAATAAACTAGAACCAGTCTATGCATTCAATAATTGGATAATGGTTGAACACATTGTAATCTATAAACACACCAGTATATTATTTCCATAAGAAATAATAAATATGAAGAATGAAAAGCATTATGGAAAGACATGGGAATTGATGCAGTATGAGGAAAAATGGAATTATAACAAAAACATACTCCATTTAGTTATGTAAAAAAAAAAGTAGCAAAACCTGACAATATACACAGAGGAGGTAGAATTCATAGGATCATAGACATCTCATGAGATTCAGAAATCTTCCAATGTAAGGCTTCCTAATCTTTGGTAAGTCTGGTGACTTACCTCTTTGGTAGTCTGATGAAGTTTATGGGCTTCTAAGAATTTTGCTTTTAAAAGCATGAAATAAATTACTTAACGTTACAGAGAAAACCAATTATGCTGAAATAATTATCAATTTTTTTTTTTGAAATCATGGACCCTGGTTAAGAAACCCCAAATGAGGGGCAGCTAGATGGCACAGTGGATAGAGCTCCAGTCTTGGAGTCAGGAGGACCTGAGTTCAAATCCATCCTCAGACACGATACTTCCTAGCTGTGTGACCCTAAGCAAGTCACTTAACCCCCATTGCCTCACCAAAAAAAAAATTGAATGCAACCATCTCATTTTATATATAAGAAGCTAACACCCCAAAAAACTGAAGCCACTAGAGTAGGGCCATGCAACTAATTGAGAATTGGAACCAAGAACATTTGACTCCAATCCAGCATTCTTCTATTGATGAACTGCTTCCAAAAGACTATGAGAATATGAAGGCTGTTTTTAATATTTTACCCAAAGTGAAAATATTCATTTAAAAATAAATTATATATAATAGAGTTTAGTGTTTTGTGTATTTTTGATTTTGTACTTGGGTTATGCAGAGATTTTGCAGAAGGAGGTTTGCCTGATTTTAGTGGACCACATGATAACTCATTAACTGAACATTTGAGGAAGAGGAAAGCCATGGATACTTCCAACTGACCATGTGTCATGGACTGATTCATGCTTAGTGTCAAATGAGAGGGCTGCTTAGTCATCTCCAAAGTTTGTCTTTTATAGCCAAATCACGTCAGGATTTCCTCATGCCCAGAGGGATCACTCAAGTGAGAAGCTAGTATGTGATATGTTGGGATTAGGCAGAGAAGCTCCTCAAAATCTCTTATCAATTCCTAGTTACACTGTGTATTTAAATTTAAAAAAAATATATTTTAAAGGTAACTTAATTGAGAATATTTTAAAACAGGAAAAATAAGAGAAAAAAGGTTTTTGGACTTAAATTTTGAGCTTAGTTGAATTGTTCCCTGATCCACTATCTCTTTAGAATTTTATTATTTTTAGTCTCCAATTACTTTTAATCCTTTCTTTAAAGGCCTTTTATTTAATATAAGTTTATTTCAATATGATGAGTAAAGAAAATTTTTAGTACTTCTTTTCTGCATTTTAGTAAGAGCTTTATTCTCTTGTACATAGTAAATGTTTGTAAAGATGCTACACACAATAAGAAATATATAAATAACTTTCTATTCCCATTAAGTAATCATCAGAGATTTATAATCTCAAAATTCACTAAATTTCTATTTAGGGCCTTAATCTCTTTCTTGTTTATATTTTGCTTAAATATAGGTCAAAAAGGAACACCTTAAGTCTCCCAATTATTACATTTTATTATCAGTTTCTCATTCCAATTTAACTGTTCCTTTACATTTTTTTATGTCATGCTATTAGAGGAACCCATGTTACATATTGATATGAATTCATTATTTATGGTGCATTTAAGACAATGTAATTTTCCTATTTGTATATTTTTATCTTATCTATATTTAGTGTAACCTTATCTGAATTTGTGATTGTTGTTCTTGATTTTTTGAGTTTAATAGAAGCATAACAGATTTTGCTTTAGCCACTCCTTTTAACTAAAAGTGAGTGTTTTTTTTCAAGTGTACTTCTTGCAAACAGCATATTGTCAGAATCTGATTTCTTTATCCCACAAAGCATTCTCTATTCAACTAACCTAATTGATATTCCTTACACACAATACTAATCTCTCCCAGTTCTGTGCCTTGGAAAAGGCTGTTCTCAAATCCTGGAATGTTTTCTGTACTCACCTCCAAATCTTAGAAGTCCTATCTCCCTTTAAGACTCAACTCAAGTGCCATATCCTATATATGGTCTTTCCTGATATCCTCTCCCCCAGTTCTTGGTGCTCCTTCCTTAAAATGACTATGTACTTTTTAAAAATATGTATTTAATATTTGTAGAAGTAGCATGATGTAGTTGACAGAGAACTGGGAATATCTTCTTGTTGGTGGATCGCCATTGATACTTCAGCATACGTTTCACAGCGATAATAACTTCTAGCACCAATTAGAACCTCTTATTCAACCCAATATATAATCACCAAATCAGGCCTGTAGTAAGAAAAACAAAAACTTCAGTCCCAGAGAGTCCCACACTATAGATTAAGTGCCATAATTTATACGCATTTCAATATACAAAGTATGTTGATAAAGGCAGTGTTCCTGCATGGACAGAAAGCTGTCTACCCTGCCAAAAAGATTGGGATTTAAGTTATGCCTCTACCACATGCTGGCTGTTTGACCCTGGGTAAGTCACCTTACTTCTCAGTGCTCAATGTAACTCTTGACAATCACTTTCAAAGTAGGTGCCAACCTAAATCAAGAAAAGGAGTTTCCTGCATCAATTAAGTCACAGGCCCAGTTTCTGTCTTTGTTAGTTGTGTTTATTTGAATATATATAGATATAGATATAGATATAGATATGTGTGTGTGTATGTATGTATATACACATATACATACACACACAGTTTTACTACTGTAATAGGCTCTTTGATGACAAGAATTATTATTTCATGTTTATCTTTGATAATATAAAATATAGCACAGTGCCTTACACATAGTAGGTACATAATGCTTCTTGAGTTGAATTCAGAACAGTTGAATGTCCCACCCTTTTTCCCCCTACTGTTCTTTTTTTTTTTTTTTTGGCAAGGCAATCAGGGTTAAGTGACTTGCCCAGGGTCACACAGCTAGTAAATGTCAAGTGTCTTATGTAAGACTGGATTTGAACTCAGGCCCTCCTGACTCCAGGGTTGGTATTCTATCCACTGCACCACCTAGCTGCCCCCCACTGCTCCTCTTTATATTGATTTTAGTCAGATTTCATTTGTGTAAAATATTTTTGAGAGAGAAAGTTGAGGAAAAGAGTCCACATGTGGCATGATTCTTTCGGTGCTCCACACTTTGCTCATCCACCTTTGCTCTGAAAATTTGCAGTGGTCATAATATCAGAAAATGGGATGATACAACTCCTTATTGAATATCTTGAGAGCAAAAATCAACAGTATTCTTGAGATTCCTCCTGTATCCTTATCAGGGTAACCAATTCTATCACATCAAGAAAGCTTTCCTGATTTCCAAGAATACACCATATCACAACCTTTCATAATAAATCATGAGACATGCCAATACTGCCAAGGTGGCAGCCTGAAAATTATCCATATTCCATGACTATTCACAATTGCTGAACATAGTCCATTTTCAGCAGCTGGGTTAACCCATCTGCTTTTCCAAATGACTGGCCTTAAGTACCAAGACAGCCAGAAGCCAGAGCATGCCTCTGTGCTTTAGGTCACCAGGAAATTTTGGCAGGCCTTTGATGAGAGACTCTCACTAGCTAGAAGTTTTGAAAACAGCTGGGATATTTTTATTTTAGCACACTCATATGGAGTCATCTTCAAGTTGTGAGCAATGGTTTTAAAATGGCAAGACAAATAACACTTCTATTTAAAGCATATATACTATTTCCTCTTTTATATATCTATATGTATATATATATAATTTTTTTTATTTTTAACTTTTTGTTCAATTTCCCTATGAAAGTGTGTTGCACATTGGACATTTATCTTTGTGGCATTAATAGAAGGTTCTAATAATAATTTCACACTTTATAGCACTTTATACTTTATAAAGCACTCACCTCTCAAAGATACATCATAGATAGGGCTTCTTTGATTGGGCTGATCTCTAAGGAAGATAGGTGAACTAGTGAAATAATTTTCTTTATAGTTAATGCTGATGAGTGAACATGTCAACATGCTCTCTAGATCTCATCCAATAGTTATCATTAAAGACCAATTTAACTTTTAGAAATATGGCTATCTATAGATATTATTGATTCAGTCTTCTAATTTATGTGAATTGTGAAAACCTTGCTTCATCATGTATTATCTTTTAAATTACAAGTTTGAAAAAAATTACTTTTCTGCATACCAGTATACATCAAAGCTAATCTAAATGGAATTCGTAAGTGTGCATTAAAAAATGTCCTTAGCACTGCTATACAAGTTTTCATTGTGGCTTTTGAAAAATCATCACTGAAATGGATGGATTAGTCTGATTTTTTTAATCCTTTAGGAAAACTATTTCCAGTTAAAAAAAATAACAACCAACAGCACAACATGCATTGCTATGTAGATCTTTCCTTACCTGTCTCTATATACATGCATGCATGCATGCATACATACCTATATGTATGTATATACATATACACAAACATATAGTGTATCTATCTATCTATCTATCTATCTATCTATCTATCTAGATAGATAGATAATATGCTTATAATATATACATTAATAGAGATACGGTCTGGACCTGGGATTTAGTTGCTATAAGAAAAGCCCAGGTGAAGACATTTCCGGTACCAATTCAGGTGGATACACTATGGTCTTAGACAATTATGTAGACTCAGCTTGTGTCAGAGGTGGGACTAGAAAACAAGATCTTCCTGGAGGCCTATTCTCTTTCCATTGGGCAATGCTGTGTCTCTTATACTTCAATTCTTTAATGTTGAAAATACTTCAATGAATTGAAGATCTCATCAATTCTTCCTATCATTTTAATCACAACCTATTCATATATTTTTATCTTAAATGAATCTTGTCCATTTTGTTCCATATATCCTCCATTTGCAGTTCACCCAAAGTGCTGGAGACATTTCTTTATTTATTTTTGCATTCTGGGGTGTCCAGGAAGGTTTGAACTACTAACACTTTAGCTTGCTATATGGTAGGTATACCTTTTCTAATCAACCACATAAATTCATATATACTCTTTTACATTATTTTTGTATATTAACAGTGCTTATAATTTCACATAACCCATATCTTTCTATTATACATATTTCCTTGTCAGTCACCTAGGTGATTCATCAGAACTAGTGGTATTTCATGATTAGTTTGTTGGGCAGCAGAATGGTGGAACTGTTAAAAGTAACCAACATGCCTAAGGACTTCCATCCCCTTCGGGCTTTGGTCATTAATTTGGGTCAGAAATCTCTTTGGATTGTCTCACAATATCAACAACTGGGATATCTTGCAATGCAGCCTGCTGCCCATACCCTGGGTTCATCTCTTCTAAATAGTTACTAATTCCATTGAGGAGGCTCTGCATTATTCCGAGGCATGATATAATTAGCACAATACCCTACATTATATTCTATATTGTCATACTCTATTATGATGCACTTGTGTCCAAAAGCAGTTACTACACATATTAGTTAAGTTTTCATTACTAGGTTGGCTATTGAATGATGAATATTTTAGGCAATAGAATCTTTCAAAGACCATCTGTCTAGTTAAGAGGGATTATGATCTAACCTGTTATGGAGTGAATCTATGCTTTCAGAAACAATGACGCTGAAAATATGAATGGGAAGATCAGTTAAGTCAAATACCTCATTCATTAACAGTCACAAGAAATGATAAAGTTCTTAGTCCAACAGTGGAATAAGTTCTTGAATGTAGGGACTGGTTTTGTTTGTTTGTTTTGTTTTCTATTTGTATCGTCAGCATCTATGACAGTCATTTTTATGTACTCTTAACTTATTTAATATTATTTGAATGGATGGATGGATTGGGATATATCCCCAAATTAATGGCTGAATGAATGCTTAGGGAATTTTCTCACCAACAATGTAATCTTCATTTATCATTACTAGTTTCCAGTTGCTGTACTTAGAGGAAAAAATGCAAGAAATGCTGAACAAATTCTTGGCATCTATTAAGATAAAAATTAGTTAAAATAAATCAATTAATTCAACAATACAACAATGCATGCCTACTTGGGTTGAGGGGAGGGATGAGATGGGGAGAATATTTGAAACTCAAAATCTTGTGGAAGTGAATGTTGAAAACTAAAAATACATTTTAAAAAAGAAAAAAAAGAAAAAAATAATTAAGGAATGAGAAAGAGGACTGGGTGCAGAAGGAAAGGAGAGGCAGAATGGGGTAAATTGTTTCACATAAAGAAGAACAAAAGATATATTACAATGGAGCAGACAATAGGATGGTGGGCGATAGGCATCAGCTTTAACTTTGCCCTCATCAATTTTGACTCACAGAGGGAATAATATACACGCAGTCGAATATAGAAACCTATCTTTACCACACAGGAAAGTAGGAATTGAGGAGATTAAGTAAAGGCAGGAGGATGGGAGGGAAATGACAAAAGAGAGATTAGGCCATGGGAGGTGGTAGACAGGAGCAAAACACTGTCTAGGAATGAAAGAATGAGAGGAGTAAAAGGACAAACAGGAGGAAAAATAGGATGGAGGGAAGTACAATTAGTAATCATAACTATGAATATAAATGGCATGAAATTTCCCTTAAAAATCAATAGCAGAGTGGATCAAAAAACAGAATCCTACAATATGTTGTTTACTTACACACTTGAAGCAAAGAGACACACTTGGACTAAAGGTAAGGGGGGGTGGCTAGAGCAAGATCAATTATGCTTTAACTGAAATTAA
Source organism: Vombatus ursinus (assembly GCF_900497805.2). Classification (NCBI taxonomy): domain Eukaryota; kingdom Metazoa; phylum Chordata; class Mammalia; order Diprotodontia; family Vombatidae; genus Vombatus; species Vombatus ursinus. The sequence goes on along the minus strand of NW_020954596.1, from coordinate 44,324,929 downwards.
AAAAAAAACAGGGGTAGCAATCTTAATGTCAGACAAGGCAAAAGCAAAAAGACCTAAGTAAAAGAGATAAGAAAGGAAACTACATCTTTCTAAAAGTTACCATAGACAATTAAGCAATTTCAATACAAATATAAATGCACCAAGTGGTAGAGCATACAAGTTCTTAAAGTAGAAATTATGTTAGTTACAGGTTCATGAACAAACAAGTGACAGAGAACATTACAAAATGTAAACCAGATAATTTTGATTATATTAAAATAAATAGCTTTTATACAAATGAAACGAATGCAACCAAGATTAGAAGGAAAACAAAAAGCTGGGAAACAATTTTTATAGCAAGTGTCTCTTATAAAGGGCTTATTTCTCAAATACACAGAGAACTAAGTCAAATTTATAAGAATACAAACCATTCCCAATTGATAAATGGTCAAAGGATATGAACTGGCAGTTTTCAGATAAAGAAATCAAAGCTATCTATAGGTATATGAAGAATTACTCTAAATCATTTTGGATTAGAGAAATGCCAGTAAAAAAAAACTCTGAGGTACCACCTTACACCTATCAGATTGGCTGATATTACAAAAAAGGAAAATGATAAATCTTGGAGAGGATTGGGAAAGTTGGGAAAACACACTCCACTGTTGGTGGAGCTGTGAACTGATCCAACCATTCTGGAGAGCAATTTAGAACTATGGCCAAAGGGAAATCAAACTGTGCATATCCTTTGACCCAGCAATACCACTATGAGGTCTTTATCGCAAAGAGATCATAAAAAAGGTGAAGGGTCATATGTGTGCAACAATATTTATAGCAGCCCCTTTCGTGGTGGCAAAATATTGGAAACTGAGGGGATGCCCATCAATTGGGGAATGGATGAACAATCTGTAGTATATGAATGTAGTGGAATACTATTGTGCAATAAGAAATGAGGAAAGGCAGATTTCAGAAAAACCTGGAAAGATTTGTATGAACTGATACAAAGTGAAATGAGCAGAACCAGGAAAACATTGTACACAGTATCAGCAACATTGTGTGATGATCAACTATGAATCACTCAGCTCCTCTCAGCAACACAATGATTCATGACAAGTAAAAAGGACTCACAAAGGAAAATTCTATCCACATCCAGATAAAGAACAGATGGACTCTGAATGCAGATGGAAGTATACTTTTTTTACTTACTTTATTATTTTTTGTTTTTTTCCTTTTGATCCTTCTTCTTTCACAATTGTGACTAATATGGAAATATGATTTACATGATAGCACAAACATAATCTATTTAACTACCATTTTCAGAAGAGGGAAGGGAGGGAGAAAAATTTGGAACTCAAAATCTTGTAAAAATGAATGCTAGAAATTGACCTGACATATAATTGGGAAAAATAAAATACTGTTTTAAAAAGAAAAAGAAAAAATACAACCTAATAAATATTTAGTTATGACATTAATGAATAGTGGAGTCCAAACAATTCTGTTCAATTTAGCAAACATATGGAAGAACTAACCTGTTCAAGACATTGTAGTCAGCACTATGAATACAAGGTGAAAAAAGCACTGCCATAGTCTTTGCCATAAAGGCCATTAAATCTACTTAGGGAGGATACGAGATATATACAAATACCTATGGTCCAGATAGACCATGAAAGAGGTGAGGAAGAGATCCTGACAAAGTGCACTATACATGACCGATTTAAGAAGAAAACAGATGACTTCTAGCTAAGAATTATCTTTGAAGGAAATACCTGATATGTCTCGAAGGAGTTGTGGTACGTTTAAAGTAACAAAATGACAGATTTAATGCAGGAAGAGACCTTAGTCTAACCCCTCATTTTATAAATGAGGACACTAAATCCCAGAGAAGTTAAGTGATTTGTCGAGGATCATACAAGTTCAAGTCTAGGAGGGATTTGAACCAAGGTCATCCTGAATATATATGTCCATCACTCTACTTATTATATGATGTTTTTATTGAATTCACTGTGAAATTTATGAACACATAACAAACATGGTTGGATTTTGAAGGCATGTTAAGAATTTAGAACAAAAAACATTCCCAGTTATCCATGGAATCTATTCCAGGACAATATCCAAGATACCTTTTTCTTGCTGCAGCTTCGGTTGTAATGTCAGAGACTGTTCACCATATTGCCACAGGGAACAATGATCCAAATAATTAGCTCTATAACACTCAGGGCAGTTAACTCAGTATTTCACCTTTCCAAGAAAGAATAAACTAACTGGAGTCTGCTTTAGGTATGACCCAAAAGAACCACTAAGTTTCAGTATTTCATTTCTAGGGCACATAGAATATTGAATGTTTAAAAAGAGAAGCTGGCTGGTTCTGCTTCATGTTTATTTTCAAATAGATTCTTTTAAAATAATCACATACTAAAATTCATTATTTTAAAATTTTGTGGCAGGTCTGTTATAACTCTGCATTTTGAAATAACCAGCTCAAATTTTTACATACAATAAATGTCCATGTTTCTAGCCTTCATATAAAATCAGGAGTTTTTCCAATTATTTCTCTGAAAATAGGAAGCTCTACTCCCATTTTACATAGTAATCTTCTTGGAAAAAAATTCCTCCAGTTGTTCTTTTAAATATGTGGTAAGCAGGTTTCAACATATTATAAATGCATGTTCTGCACCACAGTGTTATTAAGGGATTTAATTAGATATAAATATTTTCCCTAAGGGAAAAAAGCTGTATTAGAACCAATGTTCAAAGACCTTCATAGTAATAGTCTCAGTAAGACAACCAATCACTTTCTTACATATTGTCATTTATCTGTCTTCAATTGCTTCAATCGACTGACAATCATTTGTTGAGCACCTACTAGAGATACAAATTATTTTTTAAAAAAGTAAGACAGTTCTCATCTTCGAGGGACTTTTTTTTGGTGGGGGTGGCTATATATGTTCACAGATGAGTCAACAAAGAATTTATACAAAATAATTGCAAAATTAATTTTTTCCAGGGGACTAACATCTGGAGGAATTTGGAAATGTCTCTTGAAGAATGTGCCAAATGAATAAAACTTTGAATACAGCCAAAGTTTTCAGGACATGGAAATTACGAAGAACAGCCCTCTGGCATGGCAGTGAAGGAGTGGAGGGGGTGGGAAGGCAGCTTGTTCAAAATGGATATAAATATAGTATGTTACATACGGGGAATCATAAGTAGTCTAATTTGCATGGAGTCGTCCTAGAAACATGGGATGGAGCCAGATCGTGAAAAGTTGTATATGCCAAACAGAGAGGTTTATATGTTATACTAGGGTCAAGAGGCTCTGAAGCACATGGTGCACATGTGAACTGATCCAATCATTCTAGAGAGCAATTTGGAACTATGGCCAAAAGGAAATCAAACTGTGCATATCCTTTGATCCAGCAATATCACTACGAGGTCTGTATCGCAAAGAGATCATAAAAAAGGTGAAGGGTCATATGTGTGCAACAGTATTTATAGCAGCCCTTTTTGTGGTGGTAAAATATTGGAAACTGAGGGGATGTCCACCAATTGGCGAATGGATGAACAATCTGTAGTACGTGAATGTAATGGAATGCTCTTGTGCAATAAGAACTGAGGAAAGCAGATTTCAGAAAAATCTGGAAAGATTTGTGCCACATTTTTGTACCACTGTAGTGTAAACTACTGGGGACCAGAGCCACCATTTTTAAAAATACTTTTTGTACTTTACTCATACTTCTCCACAGTGACATATAAAGAGGATCATTGGAATCTGCGTCAGTAGAAGGATTTCTGACACCAAGGAGCTCAAAGATGCTTTGAGATAGTATCAGAAATACTGTTTTATAAGTTTGTTGCTCTAAGGCTTACAGAGAACTTTGTTTTCTTACAATAACACTGTGTGGTTAATAGTGCCAATATTATTCCTTTTTTACAACTGAATAAACCACAACTCAGAGAGGTTAAGTACCTTGTCCAGCATTCCACAACTACAAAATTTAACTTAGGTTCACCTGACCCTCAATCTAATACTGTCTGCCATGCACAAGGCTGCTCTTGAATCATGATGTAAGACTACAGAGACAAGCTACATAGCACCCACTACAGTATTGAATCCAGAATAGATGTTCAATGATATTCATTGACCTTAAAACCAATCAATAACTTATTTTGTCTATCATGTAACTACATCCCTTCTTTTTCAACACTGATCTTATAATATATGAGTGGTAGAAGAGTACATAGTCTCTGTGGAAATATGGATAAGCTCAGTGACCCAAGAGAATGACGGCAATCAAGTTAATGAAAAACAATAGAATTTAGTAAATTTTAATTCAAACATCTCTACTATGGTTTTTAAACATTTGCCCTCAAGATTTCATTAAATTGTACTTCAGAAACAGTCTAGGACCAATTTTTCTTGAAGCATACTTTAAAACCTCCTTTATAATAATATAGTGGATACTATACAAAGTCAACTTTGCTAATTATATTTTCCCAGTAGTAAAATATTTATGTTATATTGCTGATAAAACTAAAACACAAAGTTGTATGGAATTCAAAAGGAACTATTGCAAAAAGATTTAGCGGCCACTTAATAAATTTCCATTTCATTTTTAAAGTGATGAAGTAAAAAGAACATTTCAGAATTAAATTCTACCAACTTATACAAAGAATAATACAAAGAATTACAACAAACTATATGAGGAGCTAGTCTAGACTCCTAAAAAAGTAACGATAGTGCTCAACGGCAATCGCTACAAAATTCAAACAATTTGGAAATGACCTAAATATCTCACAACTATTTTATCATGTACCATGAATAGAAAAGTATAGGCTTTAACTAATAGAAATTAGTTATCAATTTACCCACAAATTTATTATAAGGGAAGAACTTATCACTTTAAATTATTTAACAATCCTTTTAAAGCAACTACTTTGTGCAATGAATACAAAATAAAAAAAAATAAGATGGTCTCTGCTTGCATTCTAGTGAGAGAATGTAGCATATGCAAAGGTAAGTAAAAAAAAAATTTGGAGGTGAGTACATAGAAGCACTAATAGTTGGTGGTGAGGACAGGAAAGGGAATTAGAAAAGGCCTCATGTAGGAAGAGGTCTTTGAGAAAAATGAGGAGGGAGAACAATTGTACTGGACCTAAGAACCAAAGTATGAACAACGAAAAATATAACAATCTTTAATTTTTTTCCCTTTCTTGTAGCCTCCTTAAGCATATGAGTACCTCCTGATTATTTTAAAATAAATAAATGATTTATTTTAATATATGTATGCACATACATAATAATTATATTAAACTATTGAAAATAAATCAATTTAATTTAATTTCCCTAATGGGCAGATTGGAATACTTGCAAAATGGATGTGTGTTTATAATCATCTTCAAATTAATGTCCATGATAAACAAAGAAACATATTATACTCTTTAGACTTCAATCCCAAATCACAGTTTAATTAAATACCCAAATTTCCACTAACATGCTGGATCTAACTTGAACGATTCACTACAAGAGAGTGAATGTATATGGCAAGATTTACTTCAATTGCCATTTTCTAGTTCATATGATACTGCTAAGATGAAGACAAGAATGAATGGATATATTTATTAGGTGTACAATGGTCTTTGGTTAATATATAAAGTCAATAGATCACCATTTCTAGAAATGATAATCTGTCACTTTGGAAGTTTAATTGAACACTTTTATTTTAAGTGGGCTTCATGATTACTGATAAGGTCAGGAGGGAGGATGATTTTGATAACTTGTCCCTTTAGGCTAGGCCTGTATAACCTATGTCCTGTGGGCATGCCAAAGTATTTCAGGTAGCCCATGAAAAATATAGATCCTCTACATTTTCCACAGGCTGCTGGAAATCCTTTGGTGTGCCATAAGTTTTGCACCCCTGCTGTAGGTCTTGTCTAAGCAATTTCCTGGGTTAAATAGTTTCTATGAGAAATGGTCATGAATCTATAAGATAACCAATTATCTTACTTCTGCCATTAGAAGTATTATTTGGTGGTCTTGGCACTACTTTCTCAGAGTCAGGCTTGTTATATCAATTTTTTGTCTCTGAAGGTACCCTGAGGGGTTGTCTCTTCTCTTTGCCATCTGCTCAGGCCCCTTCTGTTGTGTACTTCTATTTGTTAGGGAGCCAGGGACTATTACTCCAATTCCATTTAACCATTTAGTATTGAAAAGCTTTTACAAGGGAATATTTGCTTCAATGATATAGCAATAAGAAACACATTTCTTCCAATACTTTGAGGACATATTTTCTCCTAAACCACCAAAGTCTCTGGGAGAATAGCCTCAAAACTTAGCTCAATTCCTAAACAACATTATTCCCACCAAGTTCAATTCCAGATGTGGCTTGATTGATAGATGTTTCCTTCTATAAGACTGGGGTCCAGAAGGTCACTCTCAAAGATCTCTCCCTATTTCCAGGGCATTGATGCCAGGCTGTAATACCTGGACTGGATTCCAAAAGTATCTTCTGTGGTTGTTGTCAGCAACTGCCAGGCACCTATAACTTCATTCCTTGCTGCAGCCACATGGATCTAATTCTGTTCACCTCTTAGCAGAGGTTCGCCTATATCAGTGACTAGTTCAGTTTAGTCAAGGGTATTGTATTATAGTCCCATGCCTCAAGATGTGGGTGGCTGAGTCATATAACCATAGATTTAGAACCAGAAGGGAACTCAGAGGCATAATGTCCAACAACTGCATTTTCTAGATGAGGAAAGTGAGGCTCAGAGAGGTTAAAGGACTTGTGCAACATGAGATAGCCACAAAGTGTTTGAGGTAAGATTTGAACCCTACCAGGAGGAATCTGTTCTCTACAACACATTGCCTCTTCAGTATCCATCTTCACTATTGCTATTGATATCCGATGCCCATTATTTATATCCCTTATTGACATCTCAATCACATTTTCTAGATTGTTTCCCCTGCCCTCCTGACCCTATGTCACCCAGAATTTAGATGGATGTCTGCCTTTTTATATCTCTTCCCTTTAGTCTGGATTCCTCATCTGCACTGCACAATATCATTGTTCTCTGCCCTATCAAAAACATGGTAACTTGCTGTCATTGTATTAGATGATATCCTTGAAGGAATGAATTCTGCCCTGCCCTAACTCTACACTCTTAACATGAAAATATGACTACATATAGGATAGATAATGTGATGTAGTAAATAAAGTACTAGACATGAGGTTCAAAAGACCTAGACTTCAATAGGGGACCTGATACTTTTAAACTATGTGATTTGGAGCAAGTCATTTATCTCTCAAACTGTCAATTCCTTATCAGTAAAATGGGGACTATTAATACTTGCATTGCTTATTTCAAAGGATTGTCATGAGGAAAGTACTTGGTATTAATAAATTATTTACTCCATAATAACTATTGTTTAAGGAGTGCTATTCATATATCATCATCGTTTAAAAGGACCAGTATGAGATTTGGATCTAAGATTTGGAACTGAAAGAGATGATAGGGGTCATCTAATCCAAACTTCTCCTTTTAGAAATGAGAAAACTAAGGCCTGGGAGAGAGTTCATGGATTTACCCAGTCATGGCTAACAGATACCAAGGAGCAGGTTTGGGATTCAAACTTGGATCCTTTGATCCCAAATCCAGTAAACTTTCAACTGTACCACATGGTAAGAGGATCCAAGTCCAAATGTCATTTCTGTCACTTCCTGTATGACCTTGGGAAAGTCACTTGCTAACATCTTTAGGCTTCAGTGTCCACATGTATAAAAGGAAGAGGTTGGAATAAATGGACTCTAAGTCCCTTTCCAACTCTCAATCTAGGATCTTCTGAGCCTATGAATATCTCATATGATCTTTACCCCAAACCTGTGCAGTATGTACGCTATAGCTTATTGTCCCCATTTTACTGATGAGGAAACTGAGACACAGAAAAGTTGATTGATTTTCCAATAGTCACACAGCTAGGGACAGAGGACAAAAATTAACCTACGTTTTCCTGACTCCAAGTCAAGGACATTTTCTACTATCCTATGCTTCCTTTTAAAAAATGAAGGACAAAACATATTTGATATGGTTCAGCTGTGGATAGTGAAAATACCAGGATTTGAGGTTATAAGGACAGGGACGGAGACCAAAACTGAGGTTTTATTGGCATAGGTGACTCATGAATCAGGAAATTTTCTCTGTCAATGAAGGGTAATGCCTTCTCTACAGCTCATCACCTAAGGTAGCAGCCCAGAAAACACAGTCACATAGTCAGTATACGACTTGAACCCATGCATTCCTAACTTAAAAGGCAGCTCTTTCCATTATGCCATGACACCTGTATGAAAGGATAATGAATAAATTATAAAGCTATTAAAGCATGTATTTTATCAAAAGCCACTGTCAATATGATACCAGAGAATTGTTCCTCAGTTTTACCCATTTTATGTTTATTATGATAATACTGCAATGAGTTCCATGAATCTTAAAAACAACAATAAAATATTTAATTTTTTGCTAAATTTTGGATTTAATACTTTAATTTATGGCACAGAATATTTAACATGAAAATGTATTTTCTTTACTAAATTAATAGATAATAGTCTGGTTAAAGATAAGAATTCTTGTTTTTTTGTTTGTTTGTTTTAATGGAATATTGTAGAATTCTAAATACTAGACAAAAGAGTAAGGTTTTTAGTTTGTTGTTGCACTGTGCTTTCTTTTTATTCTTATATACACATAAAATAACAACCCCTGCTCAGGTTATGCTAACTCCCATTTAGATGACAAGAATTTCCTGACTCAGTCACTTTGTCTTTAGTTACTATAATTCAGAAGACAATAAGTATGCTCATTTTTCTTGGGGGAAGAAACATTGGAATGACTGGCAAGTTAATGAAAGACTTGGAAAGATCTCACTACTGAATAAATCAGTGGGGAAAATATGAACACTTCAGAAACCCCTTAACACTCCCTCACCAAAAAAAAAAAAAAAGTTGTGAATTTCTTTTGTTGTTCCCCATTTCTATTTTATGAATATGAAAGACTTAAAGAAAAACATAACAGTTTTGTTATTTTGTAGGTAAAAACTGTTGCAACAAAAAACGAAAATGTGATGAAACCTTTCACAACCTGTAATCAGGTAAACAGTCAGGAAACAACCAGATTATGGCAGAAAATACTCATCTCTGCATGCTCATGGCCTTCTCCTTTTGAAACTGGCACATTACATGAGAAAGGGCACCAGTGGACTAGTAAGGTTTAGTTTTCTTCTCTCATAGTTGGACTACATGACTTCTCCAGAAATGTTTTTAATAACATATTTCCACTTTTATTTTTTAATTTAAATTATCCAGAGAAAATCATACAAAATTTAAAATAACCACATAATAGAATCCTGGAGTTAGAAGGAACTTCAGAGCATTTATGGGTCAATCTGTACCTGAACAGGAATAGTTTCTATAAAATCGATAAGTGGGGGTGGGTGGGTGTAGAGCCAAGATGGTGGAGTAAAAGCAGTGACTTGCTTGAGCTCTCCCCCAAAACCCCTTCAAATACCTGTCAAAAAAATGACTCTAAACAAATTCAGAGCATCATAACCCACAAAAAGACAGATTGAAACAAATTTCTAGCCCAAGAAAACCTGGAAGGTTAATAGAAAAGGTATGTTGCACCAGGCTGAGAGAGGAACACAGTCCATGATAGCACAAACCAGACCTCAGCAAACCTGGTGCAAGCCTCAGGGAACTGGATCAGAGATAGCTGTGGTGGTTTCCAGACATCTCAACCCGCAAAAGCCAAAGACGACTTAGAAGGTCAGTAGGAAAGGTCTGTTGGACCTGGATGAGAAAGGAGCAAAGTCCATTCCTGGCCACAGCATGCCCTGGGGTGGTGGTGGCAGTGGCTGGTGCTTCCAGAACTCTCAGCCCACAGACTGTAAGGTGATTGAACAAGCAATCAGAAGGAGATTACAGGGATCTCTTTGCTGGCACTGAGGCAGGATTCTGTTGCTTTGCCTAAACTTGAATACGGGTCACAGTCCTGGGTGGCAGTTCTGGGGTTGGAGGAGCACTAGCATACAAAGCATGTGGCAGAAGTGGAGAGGGAACCCTCCTCACAGTTCCAGGGCAGAAAAGAGTGCTTGTGGTTACTTACAGACCAGACCATAGGCCAGGAAAGGAGTAAACACCTCTCCTTAGATCATACCATCTTGGGAGAACTGAAAACTTACAGGTCCCTAGAAGTATCTCTGAAAACAGCTGCACAAAATGCCTGAAGCTTGGAACAGTATGCCCTCCACACTGGAAGCAGAGTCATACCTTAACAAAGAATTAAAAGTTAGAAATTGGCTAGGAACATGGGCAAACAGCACAAAAAAAAAAAAAGACTACAGAATCTTACTTTGGTGACAAAGAAAATCAAAATATACAATCAGAAGAAGACAACAAAGTTAAACCTCCTACATCCAAAGTCTCCAAGAAAAATATGCATTGGTCTCAGGCCATGGAGGAGCTCAAAAAGGATTTTGAAAATCAAGCAAGAGAAGTAGAGGAAAAATGGGGAAGAGAAATGAGAGTGATGCAAGAAAATCATGAAAAACGAGTCAATAGCTTGCTAAAGGAGATGCCAAAAAATACCGAAGAAAATAAAACCCTAAAAATAGACTAGACCAAATGGCAAAAGAGGTCCAAAAAGCCAATGAGGAGAAGAATGCCTTAAAAAGCAGAATTGGACAAATGGAAAAGGAGGTCCAAAAGCTCACTGAAGAAAATAATTCCTTAAAAATTAGAATGGAGCAAATGGAAGCTAATGACTGTATGAGAATTAAGAAATTTTATAAAACAAAACCAAAAGAATGAAAAAATATAAGATGATTTGAAATATCTCATTGGAAAAACAACTGACCTGGAAAATAGATGCCGGAGGGATAATTTAAAAAAATTGAACTACCTGAAAGCCATGATCGAATAAAAGAGTCTAAACATCATCTTTTGGTGGCAAAGAATTGGAAATTGAGAGGATGTGCATCAATTGGGGAATGACTGAAAAAGTTGTGGTATATGAATATAATGTAATACTATTGTGCTATAAGAAATGATGAGCAAGCAGACTTCAGAAAAACCTGGAAAGACTTGTATGGTCTGATGCGGAGTAAAGTGAGTAGAACCAGGAAAACATTATAAACAGTAACAGTCATGTTGTGTGATGACTAATATAGATAGACTTAACCCTTCTCAGCAATGTAAGCATCTAAGACATCTCCAAAGGCCTCATGATGGAAAATGCTATCCACATCCAAAGAAAGAACTATGGAGTTTGAATGCAAATCAAAGCATACTATTTGCTATTTTTTTCTTCTATTTAGTTTTGTTTTCTCTTTCTTGTGGTTCATCCTACTGGTTCTAATACTTACTTACAGTATCACTAATGTGAAAATATGTTTAATAGGAATGCATATGTATAGCTTATGTCAGATTGTGCGCTGTCTTGGGGAGGGAGGTGGGGAAGGAGGAGAAAAATTTAAAACTCAAAAACTTATAAAAGTGATTGCTGATAAATCAAAATAAATTAATTAAGCTTAAAAAAAGAAATTATCAAGGAAAACTACCCTGATATTCCAGAACCGGAGGGTAAAATAGAAATTGAAAGAATCCACCAATCAGTCATTTCCTGAAGGAGATTCCCAAAGGAAAACTGCTAGGAATATTATAGTCAAATTCCAGAGCCCCCACGTTAAGGAGAAAATATTGCAAGCAGCCAGAAAGAAACAATTCAAGTATTGTGGAAACACAATCAGGATAACACAAGATTTAGTAGTTTCTACATTAAGGGATCAGAGGGCTTGGGATATGATGTTCTGGAGGGCAAAGGAGGTAGGAGTAAATACAAGAATCACCTACCCAGCAAAACTGAGTGTAATCAATGAAGGGGAAAATTAATATGCAATGACATAGAAGAATTTAATGCATTCTTGAGAAAACACCAGAACTAAATAGGAAAAAAAAAATTTTCAAATATAATACTCAAGAGAAGCATAGAAAGGAAAACAGGAAACAGAAATCATAAGAGACTTATTAAATTTGAATTGTTTACATTCCTGCATGGAAAGATTATATTTGTAACTCATGAGACCTTTCTCATTATTAGGGTAAGTTGGAAGGGTACAGGATGAGTTGAATATGAAGGGTGAGAGAAGAATGTACTGGGTGAGGGAGAAAGAGAGAAGTAGAATAGGGTAGATTATCTCACATAAAAAAGAAAAGAAAAGCTTTTATGGTGTGGGGGAAGAGGAAAGAGGTGAGAGGTAATGAATGAACCTTACTCTCATTGGATTTGGCTAAAGGAGGGAATAATATACACACTCAATTGGATATAGAAATCTATCTTACCCTACAGGAAAGTAGGGGAGAAGGGGATAAGAGAAGGGGGGGTGATAGAAGAGAGGGAAAATTGGGGGAGGAAGTAGTTAGGAGCAAAACAATTTTGAGGAGGGACAGGGTGAAAGGAGAGAGAAAATAGAATAAACAGGGTGGGGGATGAGACAGAGGGAAATATAGTCTTTCACAATATGACTATTATAGGAGTGTTTTGCATCTCGACATGATACATAATAACCTGTATCAAATTGCTTGCCTTCTCAATGAGGGTGGGTGGGGAGGGAGGAAGGGAGAGAATTTGGAATTCAAAGTCTTAAAAACAAATGTTAAAAATTGTTTTTATATGCAACTGGGAAATAAGATACATAGGCAATGGGATATAGAAATCCATCTTACTGTATAGGAAAAGAAAAGGGGAAGGGAATAAGAGGAAGGGGGGTGATAGAAGGGAGGGCAGATTGGGGGAAGGGATAATCAGAATGCACAATGTCAGGGCAGGAGAAGGGGAGAAATGGAGAAAATTTGGAACTCAAAATCTTGTGGAAGTGAATGTTAAAAACTAAAAATAAATTGATTAAAAAAATTACTACTCTGATGATAGTACTCTTTTATCAGTGGATTACATTGATTACCTTGTTGCCTACCAAATGAATTAAAAATATCCTATATTGGCTTTCAATGCCCTTCATATTTCAGGGCTTCCTTTTTGACCTCATCTCATGAAATAATCTAATTCATTTATTCCCTGTTTGAAACTTGCTAAAAGACAATCCACAAATTTTTGCCTTATCCTTGGCTGTCTCTGCTCTTTCTATCCTCCATGATTGGCATGAATTCTCATACTCTCTACTTGTTTTTACCTTTCATTAAAAGTCCAACTCAGATGTTACCTCCACCAGAATCTTCCCTGACACTACAGTTCTGGGTGATTTTTTTTCCTCATCACATTTATTATATCATTTTGCCTGAACCTCTCTTAAACATAAGAACAGTTCAGTTTTTGCTTCTGTATCCCCACTACCTAGTAGAACCTGGCAAAAGTACAAATGTTTGTTGACTAAAATTATTTATGAGCTGTCACACTCCTTTTTTTATGATAATTATGTGTAGGTGTTATGTCTTCCCTCAAGATCATTGAGACAAGCTCCATGTATTTTCTAGCTTGACAACCCCAAAGTTATTGTACATAATATAGGCTTTATCAATAATGGTTGAATCCAATTGAATTGAATAAATACAGTAGATAATGCTCTCATGAGTGAGTTGAGGACACTAAAGCCTAGAGGGATGAAAGAACTTGCTTATCCAAAATCACTTGGCCATTTAGTAGCCCAGCAAAAAATAAATAAATAAAATATTAAAAAGAAAGAAAGAAGAAGAAAAAAGAATCAATAAGTGGTCACCCATCCTCTTCTTGTAAATCCTAGGCAAAGGAGCATCCACTTCTGCATATGATCTACAGTCATGTTCTCATTTTTTTCCTTTCTTTTGTTGCCATGACAGGCTATTGACTTAGAGTTCAATCAGCTAAACCTACAGACCCTTTACAGATGAGTTGTTTCTTCACTCTTCCCCCTCTCCCCTTTTTTTTTTTTAATAAAGTTCGTCTTTGGCAATTAAGTGAGATACCTCAATGCAGAGAGAAAATGTTCAGGTTTGGGGCATTAGATTTACATATCAGCCCTGCTATTTGCAACTTCCATAATTTTTGGGTAAATAATCTATCATTTCTACGCCTCAATTTCCTCATCTCTAAAGTAAGGGTGTTTAAATAGATTATCTCTAAACTCCCTTATAACACAAAATCTATAAAACAAAGATTTTACATTAGCTCTTCTTAAATTTTACTTCATTAAACCTATCCCATCATTCTAGACTCTCCAGATAATTTTAGATCCTGACCCAATCATCTGGTATGTCATCTATCACTCCTAGTTTTATTTCATCTGGAGATTTAGAAGCATACCATCTATGCTATTAAACCTGTCACTGAAAAAGAAAAGTCAAATTATATATGGCCAAGTAGAGGCCTCTTGGGCATGCTACTATAGACATCTATTCCAAACTGAAGTCAGCTAGCTTTATGTCAATAGGTTCCAAATCTATAGAAATACATCATTTTGTAGTCTATAAGTTAAGCCATTAAAACCAAAAACTGCACTAAGACTTTGGAGACACCCTGAATTTATAAAATGGCTAATTTGAGTTCAAATCCATAGTTAATGAAGTGTAACTAATCTTGATTCATATAATGATGAATTAAATACATGGTCTTAGGATCAGCAATACCTTACGTACTTTTTCTATTTTTTTTCAAATATAAGATAAGATACTTTTCCAAAACCTCTGCTAAAATCTAAGTAAGCTATATTCTCAACTTTCCTCTAATCTGCCAGTCTATCAAACAATCCATAAAAAAAGGTTTAAAAATAGCCTAATGTGAATTTGTCTTGATGAACCCATGCTGGTTCTTACTGTTTATAGTTCCTTTTTCAAAATGCTTACCACTTGAAAATAAAGAACAACAATTTGCTACACTTTTCCCTTCTTATGGCAGTAAAGGTATCCATTAATGAATTAAAATTATTTTAACCAAGCAAAATAACTAGTGGTAATAAGAAGACATAAGTTTCTTAAATGCTCAAACCATTAACTTGGGTACTTTTCAGTTGGAAGAAACCTTAGGAGTAAACTTACTCAATATCTGATATAGTGCAGGATTCTCCTCTTTAACACAACTAAAAAATGACAATATATCCTTGAGCTCTTCTAGTGAAAAGGAGATCATTTCCTAGGATAAATTGTTCCATTTTTGACAGCTCTAATTTTTAAAAAGTTCTCCTTTTGGCTGAAATGAAATTTGAATGAATACTCAAAACTGGTTGTGGCTATACAATAAGGAAGACAGATAAAGATTTGAAGCACTTATGCTAGATCAAGTGAAATTTCTGCATCATATGAAAAGTACAAAATATATGGTAAAATAAGTCTTCTCCATTTTAGCTTTAGCCCTAGGTAAAGTCATAATTATAAAATATTTGGTGGCTTTAACAACAACTCAGCACTAAAATACTCAATGGATATGTCATCGCATAGATTTGAAAGTTTCCTCCATAAGTACAGATGACTACTCATCTGTATCTGCCAAATACATGAGACTCTTGTCCTTGATCTCCCAGAAATTTGACTCAAGGGTTCCACCCAAAGTGTTGGAGGCATTCTTAGCTTTCTCTTCAAATTTCCTTTCTTTGTTTCATCTCTTTTCTCTTATTTTCTAACATAAGTTAATTATTCAGAATATATGTAGAACAAACACATGCACAAAAATCAGGAATCATCTTTTTTCAGGATTCCATTTTGAAAAAGTGATTTACTTTTTTGGTATTTTTTAAATATATATTTTATTTCATTAAATATTTTCCATAAAATACATTTAAATTTTTTATATATTTTCTCTTCCTGCCATCCCTACCAACCCCCTGAGAAGGCTATGATATTGAATATAGATGTAAAGTCATGTAAAACATATTTCCCTATTAGCTATGTAACAAAAGAAAACAAACATAAAAACAAGAAAAATAAGGTTGAAAAATGCTTCAATCTGCACTCAGAGTTCCTCACTTCCCTTTCTTGAGGTAAATAGCACTTTTATTATGGTTCCTTTGGAATTATCATGGATTATTGTTTTGATCAGAGTAGCTAAGTCTTTCACAGTTGATCATACTTACAATATTACATCAGTCCATATCAGTCTTCTCAAGTTTTTTTTGAAAGAATCCTACTCATCATTTCTTATAGCACAATAGTATTCCATCACAATCACATATCACAACTTGTTCAGTCATTCCCCAGTTGAAAGGCATCCCTCAACTTCCAATTCTTTGCCACCATCAAAAGAACTGCTATAAATATTTTTTTTCCCTTTTCTTTGACCTCTTTGAGATACAGACCTAGTAGTGCCATTGTTAGGTCAAAGGGTATGATGAATGGTTTTATAGCCCTTTGGGCAGAGTTTCAGACTGTTCTCCAAAATGCTGAGACTAGTTCACAACTCCAAAAACAGTGCATTAGTATCCCAATTTTTTTCCATATCCCCTCCAGCATTTGTTATTTTCCTTTTCTGTCATGCTAGCCAATTTGATAAGTATAAAGTGCTGTCTCAGAGTTGTTTTAATTTGTATTTCTTTAATCAGTAGTGATTTGGAGCATTTTTTTTATGTGACTATTGAAAGTTTTGATTTTTTTCCCTAAAAAAACTGCCTGGTCATATCCTTTGGCCATTTAGCAATTGGAGAATGGCTCATATGTTTATTCATTTGGCTAAATTCTATGTGTATTTGAGAAATGAGGTCTTTATCAGAAAAACTCGTATATTTTCCCAGTTTCCTGATTTCCTTCTAATTTTGTTTGTAATATTTGGATTTGGGTATTTTTTAAAAATTTTGTGTAATCAAAATTAATCAACTAAAAGTATTACTCTAAATTCGGGTTTCTTAGCATAAAATCAGTGAACATTTTAAATATATAAATATATACACGATTGATTATGTATAATATTATTTAATAGTATTGTTTTTGTCTGTAGTCATAAGTATTTTATTTTGTGCTCTTAGAATATTATTCTAAGAAGATGTGCATAGGCCTTGCCAGACTGATGTCTATGTCATAGACAAACACTTAAAATCCCCTGACTGTCCTAAATGTTTTGCTGTCATAGATTTCTTATTTTCTATAAGGAAGTAGGAAGCTAGACATCACACATCTGATTCCCTGAAATCTGAAGGTAAATCAAACCTGAAATTCTCTAGTAAATTAGAATGTGAAAATAAATAATTGGAACTCTATGAAAAGCCATTTAATGCTTAATTTTTGTTGGGGGGCAGTTTTTTTAGAATTCTTAGTTGGAAGTTGTTTGAGTAATTTGGATGTTTAATGGGGGGAAAGATGAGAGAAACAAAAGGGGAACTGCTACCTCCTAATAAAACAAGTTAAGTACAAGCAACCCAGGTACAGCTTAATTATACCCTTTCCTACCTCAAATACAAATAGCACATGAGCAGTTTCTTTACTTGTAGAGACTGTTACATAGCCAACACCCCAAGAAAACAATTGTTTGGAATTACATGGTACTTTAACTGGTTATAATTAAGTTGACGATGTGTTGTGGTTTTGAGCCATTTGTGGGCAGATAAAACAGTTTTCTGATATAGAACTCATTTTTTTTTAAGAAAATATTATCTATGCTGGAAAAGCAACTCAAAAAAATATTGCCTATTAACAGTAAGTCAATATTATAATCTTCCCATTATTTTAAGTATTAATTTTTATTAAATGACAGAACAACCAAAGTAACTTTTTTGAAGATCCTCTTTCAAGGATTTAAAGATTGAGGTACAAAACGGGGAGACATTTACACCAAAGGTGTTTACCACTGTCACAGAGAAAATTTAGCAAGATAATTAGGTCTTTTACATCTTTTTTTTCCTGTATGTAGATGACATTGTGTTGGTTTCATCATTCCTTGAAATACTGGTGAATCTTCTAAATTAAACTAATAAATCACTTTTTAAAAAAAATTAGCTTCATTTGTGGAAAAAAATGAGGAAGAATGCTTATTGTCAAGATGATGACATACCATTGTATGGACAACAATCCATCAGGGTGTATAGCTATTTATAGAGATTTAGATTAATTTAGATAGATATTTAGATAAATTTATTTAGATAAATATTTAGATAAATTGTTAGACATCATGATAGATAAATACATAGAGAATCTCTCCCAGAGCCATCTGAAAGTTGAAATGACTGGCTCAAGAGGTGGTAAATTCCCCCTCACAAGAGAACTTAAAACAAAGTTAATGATCATGTCTTGGATGCGATATAAAGTGGAGGGTTTTCAGTTGCAATGTGAATTAAATGTCTTCTATAATCTTACCCAACTCTGAGGTTCTGTGACTGTGGAAGTACCTCATAGGTGAAAACACTTTCTGGCGATGCCCTTTTACTATGTCAGTTGAATAGGGTTTAAGGTGAACCTACTTTATGCCAAAATCCACTCTATTTTCAGGCATGTTAAAACAAGATTGTTAATGTCAAAATTTCAAAATAAATTCTTAGTATATTACTTTCCTAAATAGACCTGAAACTTTAAATAAGGACAATATTAATTACAAGCAGAACCAATGGGTAGGTCTCTTACAGCATAATTTTAGAGGGGCACTGAACAAGAATTCTGAGGAGATTAATGGTTCTCTTAAAAACCAGGCTTATGTTCTTGCATACTAATTAAATCATGACTCTTTCATTTTAGAAGTACAGACACATTACTTGCCCTAAGGATACATTTTATTATCATGTGGAATATGAAATGTTATTCTGCTTCAGGAGATAAAAGCAATTTAATTTGAATCCCTCTAGAAACTAGTGCATCAGCTCAACTAGTCATCTGTAACATCTGTGAGCATTATCTTTTAGTAAACTACTTTATACTATCATTAATTTGTGTAGGGCCTTTAGTCACTGGGTATATTACAAAGGTGATTTGACTTGTTTCTCCTCTTATAGCAATGGAAAGAAATATCAAATTGTGGGTGTTAAGATTAATTTGTGCCTCAGTAGATTTTTTGCCTGAATTTTTTTTTGAAACTAGATCTGTTGATGAGGATATGAGTGAGGATGTTTTGTATAGCCCTCAAAGTAGTCACTTTTTTCTTATTTTTCCAAAAGCAATGATTGTATAGAAAAAGTCCTTCAGTGATTAAAAAGCACTGTTCTGATCTCCTGAGCTTTCTTGATCAGTTTCACAGTCCATGTAGGCTTTAACCAAACATAGCATGCTGTCTAATGGTGTTAATGGGAATTCATTTCTTCTTCTAATTAAACACAGATGTAGATCTAAAATTTAAGAAAAAAGGAAAAGCTCTATTCCCTTGCCAAACTTGTAATTTCCCTTTTCTTGCTCACTACAGGGTCGTTGACGGTACCCAGGAGCCTACCACAGATGTACATTAATTACCCGTTCTCTAATTACTAGGGTACCAATATAACTGCTCAACCATTCATTACGTTTTCTTCTCAACTTTGCAAAGCCCTAGAGACATATGTATGAAGCACACCACTTGGCAACATTAATTGAACCCTATTAACTCATAAAATTTATGAAAAGTGCAGCTATTAATAAAAAAGTCCTCTTTCATTTAGTCCACTAAACCCACAATGTACAAATGATCATTTTTTTCCTCATGCAGTATATTTGGATATCAGACGATGCAGCTGTTCAGAGGTTGTTAATTATCAGGAATACATCAACAGGATTAGACTAGAATCCTAGCCATTAAATTACCAGACTAATTTCCTATTCTTGGAGTTATACACACTGGTAGTTAGCAATATAAGCAAATCTAAATAAGATACTTAGCCAGGATGTTAGATAGAGAGATGAGATGAGACTCAAGGAGTAAACACAAACCAGGCTAGGGAAAACAATAATATTTCAGATCTGTCATAGCAAATGTCTAGCTGTTAGTTTCTGTATATAGGGATATAGACCATAGTAAATTCTATTCTAAAAACACTTCTATGCCATGACTTCAAAAGAAATTCAAAATCTTTATAGGAATATAATTCTTGTAGAAAACATATTACAGCATAGGACATGCACTTAGTAAATTATTATTCAAACCAGACACATCATAGAGTGGATAGAGCACTGGACTTTAAGGAAAATGGGTCTAAATCCTGATTCAACCATTTACTAGCAAAAGGACCCTAAGTCACTTGACCTCTTTTTCCATCTTTAGTTTCCTTATTTGTAAAATGGAGACAATAATAGAACCTAAAGCACGATGTTGCTAAGAAAAATAAATGAGATAATATATGTAGAAAAGTACTAAAAAGATTAAAGTATTATATAAATGTGAACCATCAACTATTTTTAGTAATTCAATTTGAGATTCCTGGAGGTATCCATTATTGATCTGATTTGGCTACCTGGAAAGTTTACTGTCCTTTCAGGCAATACATTTAGGGATGAGATAGAAAACTTCTCAAGACTCTGATCAAACCTAAGGGCAGATACACATCTCTATCAAGTCATGTGAGAACAGCTGGTAGTACTAGAAGAAAACTTTAAAAATTTCCATGGCAGAAAACTGAAAGATTTAAGGGCAAAGTTGTTTGCACATGTTTAACACTGTTACCTACTGAACATGGAGAATTCAGAAGATAATTTCATAAGTAGGATATCTCATGCTTTTATGGCATTCTAATATTTATGAACTTTTCTTTTCCAACAACTTCGTGAGGTAGATAGAAAAATATGTCTATTTTGCAGGTTATAAAACTGAGGTAGGTGGAGGTGATCTAACACCTCAAATCACTGCTGTTAAAGGAACAGCTGGAATTTTAACCCAGTTCAAAATAGTATGAATCCATGATGGCTCACAGCAAGAGAATGAGGGAAAGATTTGTAAGTAGAAGAATAACTAGAGGGTATTTAGGACTAAATCTTGTATGGCAAGGTATCAGTTTTGTCAGAGCAAACTATATTAAAATGGAATGAGACAGTATGAGATGAAGTTGAAAATACAGATTCGAGCAAGATTGTCGAGTGCCTTGAACATAAGATTAAGATTCATACTTTATGTAGCAGAGCCTGAGGATCTACTTGCAAGTTTTCAAGCAAGAAAGTGTACTTGACCAGGGACATACTCATTGGGATATTGATGAATCAACAGTCATGTTCAGTAGGGATTTAAGGAAGAAAGGATTAAAGGGGGAAGGCCAATTTGGAGTCTTTGCTGTTGGGCAGATAAGTGGTAATGAAAACCTAAACAAGGATGTATTAGTGGATACAATTATAGATTTTTGTTTTGCCAACTTCTCTAGGATCCCACAAATTAGGATATTCAAAATTCAAGGTCATAAATAGACAGTCTCCCCAAAGGTCTCCACAAATGAGAAGGGTCCAGTTTTATCCTAGATGGAGCCCCATATTTAACATATATGCTCCAGACCAGGCCTGCACATTCTGCAGCCAACGAAAGGATTTCAGCCAGCCCACAAAAAAATGACCTCTACATTTTTCACTTGCTGCCTGAAATTCTTTGGTGGGCTGCAAGTGGCTCACAGGCATGGCCTGTGCAGGTTGTGTAGGTCTGCTCTAGACCAACTCTCTTAGAGCCAGGAAGCCTGCATGTCCCTCCCTCAAGGTTTTAGAATACCCTAAATAGGTTGTAGCTATCTCTTTGCTCTGCCATCGGTACTGTTTTTCCTACAAACATAAACTCTGGAAAGACTGGATCCTGAGAAGCCCATTGGAACTTTAGAATCACAGGTCATGAGTCATAAGGGAACCAAGCTCTCCATTGAGTTCTAAAGCAAAGATAATGAAATTGAAACTGACAGCACTTGAATGCTTTAGTTGCTAATCGTGGTGGTGTAGTGAATAGAGTATCAGGCCTGAAGTCAGGAGGACCCGAGTTCAAAGCAGACCTCAGATATTTACTAGCTGGGTAACATTGGGCAAGTCACTTCACCTGTGTTTGACTCAGCCTCCTCATCTATAAAATAGGGGGTAATAATGGCACCTACAGGGTTATTGTGAGGATTAAATGACATAATTGTTGTGTGCTTAGCACAGTGCCTGGAACACAGTAAATACTATACAAATGTTATTGTTGTGGTTGTTATTATTATTATTATTTCAACACATGGTTCACTGACAGAAACCCATTACAGAAAGTTTATGTGTTTTCTACATTCTTTTTCTCCAAGGTACTTCTCTCACATATAATCACAGTTCTACCAGAAGCTGATCCCTTGTCCTCCACATGGAGAACAGCATGTTAGGGGATTTGGACATGCTCTGTACCACAAATTACATATCTAGCTAAAAGATGCATTAGGAATAAGAAACAAAACCATTCAGTGGATTGCTTACTACTCAGAAACTTGTTACCTGTTTATAGTATTTTTCTGCTAGAAGAGAAATAAAAGGTTCTAGACATGGAGAGCTCAAAATAAAATTTTATATGCAGTGAGCATGCATGTGCATGTGTACACACACTAATGGAGAAGTTCTGTACACATCAGATTAATGTGAAGAGTCAGGCAGCAATTAGTTAAAACAAATTCAAATAAAAATGCTAAAAAAAAAGAGAGAGAGAAAATATGGCATGTCATTAAGATAGTTTTAGGCAGACCTAATTAAATATACAGTTAACAATGAAAATGGGAAATAGATAAAGGAAAGACATTGAAGTTGTTTCCTACTGAAATTTTACTGCTTTAAAGCCATTCTATCAAGGCTAGCCAAAATAGTCTCAGACACCATCCAAGTAGCAAGCACTTGATTTCCTCACCAAATGCAGAAATTTTCCAGCCAAGACTAATACTGGCTCAGAATCTAAACAATCACAAACTATACCAGAGGATTATAAGGAAACATTAAAAACATAATCATCTTAGAAACAGATAACAATGGTCAAGGAGAAAATACCTCTATAAAACTTGGCAGGATATCTAAACCATATTTTTTTCTAAAATACTTTTAGATGAAACTAAAAGAACTCTTGACACATGGCTTTAATCTTAGAGAGATGGAAGGCTTTTTAATTTGCTCTGTGTGGTTTATTTTTTTGTTCTCCCACTTTCATCTAAAAGTATTTTAGAAAAAAAATATGTTTTAGATAGATCTGCTGCCAAGTTCTATAGAGGCATTTTGGCATCTTTTAGTTCCCTAACATTCTCAGCAATAACCCCCTTTGCCCTCCTTCCTTCAGATTACTTGAGAAGTGTTTCCCTTCAATAAGGCTAATATATGTGCCATTCTCTGGATTCCATTTTTATATTCTCTAAGAACATTCATCAATCATCATCCCCTATTTCCATGAATTGTAGTTGTATTGTAAAGAAAGGTTGACCCAGAGGTTCAAGGTACTAGAAAAGAAAGATGAATGACTTGGATGCCAGCTACAACTATTTTACAGGGTAATATAACTGAATGTCATGAACTTCAAAGAATGATACATTGTTAAGTCATGTGAGAGGAAGGACCTATAAGTGACTATAAGGAAAACAAGTATACTGACTACTACTCCTGGCCATGTCAGTCAAGAGTCAGGAGTTAAGGGAAGAGGAAAGAGTGCTAATTAGTGAATCATGTCACTTTGTAACCCCCTGACTGAACTGGATTGTTTTGTTTGGGTTTTTTCATATTAATTTCTTCATGTGTCTCTTTTGCCTATACTTGCGTAGTTATTTTTAAGTGTTAAAGAGAAGGGCTTTGCTTTCATGGTCATAAATTTTGTTTCATTAACTTCTAGATCTTTTGGATGTCATGTCTGACATCCAGTTTATTAGATATCCTTTCCAGTTTCATGTTTTCCACAAATTGAATGACCATGAAGTGTATGCCTTTGTCCCAGACATTTACAAAAAGCTGTTGAACTTAACAAAGCCCAGAGTTCCATTAGAGACATAGCTCTAGGATGGCACTCAACGAATGCAGTTACTCAGTCATCAGTGAATCCCCTAGATATATCCTGATGCAATCTACATTTCCCAATTTTGCACAGGACATACTAAGAGACTATGAAATGTCCTATCAAAATCCAGATACATTTTGTCCAAAGTGGTCCATTTCTTTAATAATCTTCGTAAATATGCTGTTAACGGCTATGCCAAAGAGCTCAGAAAATGGTAAGAGGAGAAACAAAAACTATTAAATCATCATAATTATCAACATCATTTTCTGTGGGAGATAACCATAAGAAACCAAAGCTAGAATGGGGATGACATTTAAGAGGAAAGGATTTAAGGTTCAACTTACTGCTGTTTATATCTCCTCAAAATTAATTCAGTCTTCTTTAGAAGAGCCTCACCAATTTTTTAAATTTTTTTTTTATTTTTAATGTGTGTTTTTAAAATTTTGGGTTACAAATTTTCTCCCTTCCTCCCTCCCCACCCACCCTCATTGAAAAGGCAAGCATCCCGATACAGGTTATAGATATGTAGTCATGCAAAACACTTACATAGTAGTCATGTTGTGAAAAATTAAATATATTTCCCTTCATCTTATCCTAAGCCCATTTGTTCTATTCTCTCTTTTGACCCTGTCCCTCCTCAGAAGTGTTTGCTTCTGATTATCCCCTCCCCCAATCTGCCCTCCCCTCTATCAACTACCTGCTCTCTTGTCCTCTTCCCTCCTTATTTTCCTGTAGGGTAAGATAGATTTCCATATCCCATTGTGTATGTTATTCCCTCCTTAAGCCAAATTTTGTGAGAATAGGATTCACTCATTCCCTCTCACCTTCCCTCATTTCCCCTCCACTGTAAAATACTTTTCTTGTCTGTTTCATGAGAGATAATTTACCCCATTCTACTTCTCCCTTTCTCTTTCTCCCAGTATAATCCTCTCTCACCCCTTAATTTTATTTTCCAGATATCACCCCTTCATCTTCAACTCACCCTGTGACCTCTATCTATCTATAAATACATATAATTTTTCCCTCTCACTTCCCTAATACTGACAAAGGACTCACGAGTTACAAATATCATCTTTCCCTGCAGGAATGTAAACAGTTCAACCTTAATAAGTCTCTTATGATTTCTCTTTCCTGTTTACCTCTTCCATGTTTCACTTGAGTCTTATATTTGAAAGTCAAATTTTCTATTCAGGTCTGGTCTTTTCCTCAGGAATGCTTGAAAGTCCCCTATTTCATTGAATGACAATTTTTCACCCTGAAGGATTATACTCAGTTTTGCTGGGTAGGTGATCTTGGATGTAGTCCTATCTCCTTTGCCCTCCAGAATATCATACTCCATGCCCTCCGGTCCCTTAATGTAGAAGCTAAATCTTGTGTTATCCTGATTGTGTTTCCACAATACTTGAATTGTTTCTTTCTGACTGCCTGCAATTTTTTCTCCTTGACCTGGGAATTCTGGAATTTGGCTACAATATTCCTAGGAGTTTTCCTTTGGGGATCTCTTTCAGGAGGTGATCGGTGGATTCTTTCAATTTCTATTTTGCCCTCTGATTCTAAAATATCAGGGCAGTTTCCCTTGATAATTTCTTGAAAGATGATGCCTACACTCTTTTTTTTGATCACAGCTTTCAGATAGTCCAATAATTTTTAAGTTCTCTCTCCTGGATCTATTTTCCAGGTCAGTTGTTTTCCAATGAGATATTTCACATTCTCTTCTATTTTTTCATTCTTTTGGATTAGTGTTACAATGCCTTAATTTCTCAAATTGTCCCTAGCTTCCAATTTCTCCATTCTAATTTTTAAGGAAATATTTTCTTCAGTAAGCTTTTGGACTTTCTTTTCCGTTTGGCCAATTTTGCTTTTTAGGGCATTCTTCTCCTCATTGACTTTTTGGACCTCTTTTGCCATTTGGGTTAGGCTATTTTTTTAAGTTGTTATTTTCTTCAGTATTTTTTGGGTCTCCTTCAGCATCACTCTCAGTTTTTCCTCTACTTCTCTTACTTGCTTCTCAAAATCCTTTTTGAGTTCTTCCATGGCCTGGGACCAATTCACATTTTTTCTTGTAGGCTTTGGATGTAGGAGCTCTGGCTTTGTTGTCTTCTTCTGATTGTATGTTTTGATCTTCTTTGTCACCAAAGTAAGATAATATAGTCTGACTCTTTTTGTTCTGCTTGTTCATGATCCCAGCCAATTACTTGAGTTATAAACTCTTTGTTAAGGTAGGGGTCTGTTTCCAGTGTGGAGAATGTACTGTCCCAAACTTTAGGGGTTTTGTGCAACAGTTTTCAGAGATACTTCTAGGGTCCTGTAAATTTTCAGTTCTTCCAAGATGCTATGATCAAGGGCAAGGTGTTCACTCCTTTCCTGCCCTATCCTCTGCTCTACGAGTGACCACAAGCACTCTTTTCTGCCTTGGAACTGTGAGGAGGATTTCCTCTCCATAGCCACTACAAGCTCCACCACTCCAGCGCTCCTCCTCGTCCCAGGACCACCACCCAAAACTATGACCCAGATCCAAGCATGGGCAAAGCAAGAGAATCCTGCCCCAGCAGAGAGATCCCTGCAATCCCCCTCTGATCAGCCACTAGATTCTCCCTCAGTCTGTAGGCCAGAAGCTTAGGAGGCAGCTGCCACCCCAGGGCCAGGGCTGGCACCCCACCCTTCTCTCTCACCGCAGAAAGACTTTTCCCACTGACCTGCTGAGTTGTCTTTGTTGTTCCTGAGTTGCGAAGTCTGGAAACTGCCACAGCTGCCTCTAATTCTGTCCTAAGGCCTGCTCCAGTTTCGCTGCAGCCTGCATGCCCACACCAAACTGCATTCCTCTCCCAGCCCAGAGTGATATACCTTTCCAATCAACCATCCAGGCTGTCTTTGGCTGGAAATTTGTTTCACTCTGTCTTTTTGTGGGTTCTGCTGCTTTAGAATTTGTTTAGAGCCATTTTTATAGGTATTTGGAAGGGTTTGGGGGAGAGCTCAAGCAAGCCACTGGTTTTACTCCACTGGCTTGGCTCCACCCCAAGCCACACCACTTTTTAATCCAGTATCTATCTTCGTTTCTTCCTTTCCCTTTTGGGATAAATAATAGGACAAGAAAAGAGAAGGAGAAAATGATGATCATACACCACTTTTTTTTGCCACTGGGAGATAAAATATGCTAGATACTTGGATGGCTTTTTCTCTTTGATTCTTCACTTCTTCTTCCTTTTTTATTTTACGTTCTCAATAAAATATTCTTCTAACAAAACTGGAACTTCCCCTGCTCCACTATGAATGCCAGGGTTTTTAGGCACTTATTTTATCAATCAAGAGTAAAGTTAAAACATCCTCTTATTAACATTCAAAGCAACAACTATACATCAAGAATCTGCTGTGTGCTTACCACTGTGTTAGGTACTGTGCATAAGCCATGCTCCTTGCCCATAATTCCCACATAGTCTAACTAAACAGAACATTCATACTATAATGTGAATTACTTAAATGAGCTAATCAAATTGGCTGACAGTGTTTAGGGCATAAGGCTGGATTTGGAGAAATAGGAAATATTGGACAAGAGGACAAACTTAGTTTAGACAAACTTTGAACAGTCATAGGGCAGCAAAAGAAGCCCTGGCTCTCTGGGTAAGGTGATAAAAGACTATACAGGAGGTGAAAGAAAGGCTGAGAAAGGGTGAAGATAGAGACAAAGTAAAATCTGCCTGCTTTATTATTATCTTACAGGCCTCAGGCTTCCACTCCCTTTATAAAGCAATCTCTGCATTATATTATATGTTCTCTGCCCATCATCCTTATTTTCCTCCCACTAAACTGAGAACTTTTGTTTTATCTTTCCTGGATACAGCCTCTAATTCCCAGCAGTCTCCATAGCATGCTACTTCTCCCTCCATTTTCTATTACTGTTTTTTTTTTTATGTTTTGTCTTCTTCTACTAGAATATGAGCTTCTTGACCATGAAGGCTATTTTATTTGACTGTATTTGTATCCCTAACATTTAGCATAGTGCCTGGCACATAGTAAGTACTTAATAAATGCTATCTATCTTTTCAGATTTTGTCTTGGGCTCTGGAAGCACTCTCTATAACCTTCAAAATTACTGCTAGATGAAGAAATTAAAGCCATCTATAGTCATATGAAAAAATGCTCTAAATCACTATCGATTAGAGAAACGCAAATCAAAACTACTCTGAGGCACCGCATCACACCTATCAGATTGGCCAACATGACCAAACAGGAAAATGATAAATGTTGGAGAAGATGTGGGGAAATTGGAACACTAATGCATTGTTGGTTGAGTTTTGAAATGATTCAACCATTTGGGAGAACAATTTGGAACTATGCCCAAAGGGCTATAAAAACGTGCATAGCCTTTAACCTAGCAAATGCACTTCTAGGATTGTAACCCAAAGAAATCATAAAAATGGGAAAAGAACCCCCATGTACAAAAATATTTATAGCAGCTCTTTTTGTGGTGGCAAACAATTGGAAATTGAGAAGATACCCATCAATTTGGGAATGGCTGAACAAGTTATGGTATTTGAATGTAATGGAATGCTATTGTGCAATAAGAAATGATGAGCAGGTGGACTTCAGAAAAACATGGAAATATTTATATGGACTGATGCTGAGTGAAGTGAGCAGAACCAGGAGAACGTTAGGCATAGTAACAGCCACTTTGTGCGATGACTAACATGGACAGACTTAACTCTTCTCAGCAATGCAAGGATCTAAGACATCTCCAAAAGTCATGTGATGGAAAATGCTGTCCACATCCAAAGAAAGAACTATGGAATTTGAATCCAGATCGAAACATACTATTTCCTCTTTTTTTCTTCTGTTTTATTTTGTTTCTTCTTTCTTGTGGTTCCTTCTTTTGATTTTAATTATTCCTTACAACATGACTAATGTGAAAATATGGTTAATAGGAACATATATGTATAGTCTATATCCGATTACACATAGGAGGGAGTTGAGGGGGAGGTGGAGAAAAATTTAAAACTCAAAATCCTATGAAAATGATTGTTGACAAATCAAAATAAATTAATTAATAAAAAAGAAAATTACTGCTACAATATACTATACTTATCTACATCAATTGGGAAGACAGCAAACCTGAGGTTGGTCCAATTCAGCTTAGGCTTCTCAATACTGACATATCCTGTTGGAGGTAAGAGGAAAAGAAAAAAGGGGCAATCTGTACAGGAATTTAACCCTATCCTCTTTAGTATGATATGGTGCAATTTTGGAAGAATTCCCCTTTGTGCAGGATTTACACAACATATCTGCATTGAATGCAGAAAGTCTTCTGTAGAATCACAATACTCAGTGGGTGTTAGCAACCATGGAGGCATTAACTAAAGTAGTAGAAAAAAAAAAAAGACCCAAGACTGTTGTCCAGGATCTTCTCTATGATACAAACAATGGTCTGTCTCAACAGGCTAATATAACTGAACTTCAAATGAGAAGTTTCAGAAACATGGTGAAAGAAAAAGGACCATTTGGAGGATATAGCAAATGCTAACTTGTCTTGACTTTGAAATTTGGTGGCCTGAACAAAACGAGGAGTTCACAGCATTGAGGAGGTTAGCAGGGGATAAAATGTGATCGGGAAAAGTAGGTTTTAATCTAGTGCCAGGAAATAAAAGGAATATATGAGGAAGATTTTGAAGATGAATAAGGAATTGTTAACAGTAAAATTGGTTTCCAAAGAGCACAGGGATACGATAAAGACAAGGTATGGAAAGAGAAATATTATTTCTGGCATTATTCCAAGTTTTTTTTTTCTTTCACCAAGCATTCTTTCACCATCTATTTTCCGTTATATTTTAGCTTAAAATATGTTTTTTAATTTTATTAACATTGTGTAAAGATACTCATTTGCATTTAATTAGTTCCTTCATGAAATCATTTCTCTTTCTGAAATTATGCACTAGCATATTACAGATCAAATTATCAGCCTCACTTCCAAAGATCAATTCAAACTTAGGAAATTATGACAAGTTAGGTTTTCCATCATTAAGACTGCACACAAATTCTTTAGAGCTCTCAAAGCAGAGTCAATGGTTGTTATTGAATGTGTTTATGACTCACAGGAGTTAATGGTATTTGGTAGCAAGATGGAATTTTCTAGGAGGTTAATCTTTCTGTGAAGAGAATGTGTTGCTAGATAGTTAAAAAAAATTCTAGGGGACAATCTGTACCCACTGTTTCTATGTCTTTGCTTCCTAACAATATCTAGTCTCTCACCATTCTGAGAGGCAGTCAAATGTTACATGAGTTCTAATTGAAACCTGATAGTTTTTAACATCAATGGATTTTGCTATTTAGTGCACTGGATTGTGAAATCGAAAACTGATATGAAGGAAGTAGTTGTTTAAGCTTGTTGTTGTTTTGTTTTGTTTTTTCCTTTACTGCTTCTTTAATTTCTGTCCAATAAAGAGGGCAATATTTTGTTGACTGGCATATGTTATCACTTTTTTCACCTGAAAATACATTTAGTTTAATGGATAGAGACTATTAACTAACCTTTTTCAGACTATTCATGTATTAAAATATATTTATAATAAATGTGCTGAATTCAAAACAAGGCTCAAGATCACTCAATTGATTCAGCACAAAATTGACAAGGATTTTTGTTAAGGCTAAAATGACATAAATCCAGAACTCTCTCCTGCAGACATTTAAATATAATAGTAATAATAAACCTAATTCCCTGACCAGGAAAAAATCATAGGGAAGTAATCTATGTCTACTGTTTCTAGATTGTTTCTTCTTGTCAATATCTAGGCTGTTTTTCTAATGTGTAGATTCAGACTTACTCTGGTTATGAGGGGATGAAGAATAATATTTCTCTAAAACAAAAGATTTTTCTCTCCTGTGTATCTTTGTAAACTATCTTTCTAGGCTTTTGGATTACAACAATAACAGTTCTCTTCCATCATTTTGGAAAATCACTCTTCACAGACCCCAGCGATTCCACAGATACAGACACACAGACACACACAGAGTATCACCTCCACAATGGGAATGTATTTGTGATAATCCTACACAAACTCATCCTAGTCCTCATAGAACCAGGGTCATATGTTTGTGAGATATTGGTCTTGCAACGACTGTGACTAGGGATGGTATGTGTAGTGATGGAACACTGAATCTAATTAGCACATACAGAGATTCAAAGAGGTGACCTTGGGTTCTGGAAGACTATGCTAGTATATAACATATAATCTTTCAGGCAAACCTTAAAATACTATGTAAAATGCCAGCTATTATTGTGGTTGTTACTGAGCTAGAAGGACTTCAAGCATCATCTGAAGTATATGCCTCCTACCTAAGGCCACCCTAAGTCTGGAAATGATCATCACTGACAGGTTGTTCCACAACATTAATTCTTTGACTATGGTAACCCACTGAACAAAGAAAAATATAAAATTTTAAAATATTTTCCTGTTTTTCCTTATGCTTTTTTTAAGGATTATGATAGAGTAGTGAAAAAGTAGTAGAAAGTGCTAAGACACACTCTCTCTCTGCATCCTAATAGATGCCCTTCACGATTTTCTATATCTTCTCTCCAATCCCATTGCCCCAAAGCAAAACAAATTCTTACCTGGTGTCCATTGATACCTTAATGATGAGCTTTGAGAATAGCAAAGCTGGTGATCAGAAAACAAACATATATTCCACCACTAAGGACACATTTGAAGGTATTCTGGATCAATATCTTTCAAGACCCTCATTGTCATCTCTAGACTGTGAGGTAGCCTTAGAATAGGATATTAATTGAAGATTAATTCTTCCAATCTTAGCATTCCCAATCTTAGCATTAAATGTTTACATTGGTAACTACTTTCCATCATGCATTTTATACACATTTCTCCTGCACTAGAATAAAATAATTATTACTTTCATAAGATCTCAAATCTAGAAAGGTTTTGGAATCTTTTTCAATGAGGTCCCCTAGAGGCCTCATTTTAGAGAAGAGAAAGTGATTTGCCCAAGGTCACACAGGTAGTAAGTGATAGAGGTAGAATATGAAGCAAAATCCTTTTTATTCTGCTTTTAAACTTGGAACTCTGAGATGATAAAGCTAACTAAAAATGCTTTTATCCTTTATTTCTTTTGGTTCAAGTGTTTTCAAGCTGTTAATAATCCACAACAGTCAGCTAAAAATCAGGAAATCAATTAAATTGAAATCATTATAAAAACATAGAAAAAAAAAGTTTAAGTACCCCAAGTAAAGAATCCCAGATCTAGCCTAACATGCTCATTTACAAATAAGCAAAATGAGCTCCAAGGAGGAGAAATGATTTATCCAAGGTTACCAAGATAATATATCTCCTAGCCTAGATAACTGTGTTGATGTGATAAGTAGGCTACTTGTCAAAGAGAAATGGGGAGTTGAAACAGGGCATGAGATTAAAAAAAGTGGTGTTGACTGAATTATTAGATAATTTGCTTACATTGACAGAATTCATTAGATGATCATTTCTTTATTTCAAGATACAGATTAGAATAATTTTATTTTAGGGCCAACCATTTAACCTGGAAGTATCAGGTCAAGGCGTTGTAACCTGTGATCTCCAGAGAACTTCTTCTGTATGAACTGAAGTAAATGCTGTTTGAAAAGCAAAGTGGTGTATATTGTGTCAAATTCTCTGACTTGGCACCTGAACAATTGATTTGAAGCGCAGATGTGGATAGCTTTCGGGCCACATGCGTATTGTGGCACACCTTGGGGCAGCATTACATTTAGCCCTTTCCTGGAATGAAAAACATATAACGTTAGGACATAGGAGTCACTGATTTTCATAAATGTATTTTCATTGCTTCTCTCTGAAACCTTACTTAAGACTGCTATAAAATATTACTGATGCTCTAGCTATTGAGAGGGTACTAGCTCATGGAAAGGTTGAGAAATAGCTAAATATCTAGTAACTCATTTACTGAGTTGAAGTGGCATAATCTCCCATACTAAAGGCAGAACACAGCCTTTTCTCATCATATAGTTCTATGATTCTAAGCTTCATGTTCTACTTTTGATGGGGGAAAATAGCTTTACTTTATATGCATTTTCAGAAGAAGACTCTAAAAGCAAATATTTACTTAAAATAAAACTGGAAATTGCACTTGTCAATTGTCTGCTAAAGTTCACGTAGCGAGAAATGCTTCTCCCAATCTGTAAATTGTGATATAAATTCAAAATAAAGCGTTTACCTATAATTGCCATTTCTAACCTGCCCCAGATCTTAAAAATGGTTTGTTTGATAAGTTATATCTGACCATGAGA
This sequence comes from Vombatus ursinus, assembly GCF_900497805.2. Classification (NCBI taxonomy): domain Eukaryota; kingdom Metazoa; phylum Chordata; class Mammalia; order Diprotodontia; family Vombatidae; genus Vombatus; species Vombatus ursinus. The sequence goes on along the minus strand of NW_020954596.1, from coordinate 44,291,814 downwards.
GAAACACTTAAGCAGCTTCATGGATGATTCTAGTTCTCAGAATTTGGTAAAGTTTGTAATATGAATCCTGACATGCTGCAACTACAATATATGCTATAATTCTTATATGTTATAACCCTAATAGTTTAGCCACTATTTCTTCAGTGGAACATAAGTAGTTATATTCTAAGACAATGGTTCCTGACACTCCTACTCATATTCTTCAGTAAGTCATGGCAATCATGACAAATTAACATGTCTTCTCCCTGCCACAAAAAAGGAAATATTTTAAAGCCTTTAGCTTATTGCATTTATCACTATAACAGGTTTATATCAAAATCAACTTCCTCTCTTCTATTCCTGAACCTCACTGTAATTTGGATGGTCACAGAATTGGAAAGGAACTTTGGAGACTGTGTAGACCAACTTTCTCATTTAACAAACAAGGAAGCTGAGGCCCAGAGAGATTATGTAACTTCTAAATTGTACAGGAGGCTAACTGAAGAGCTCATATTTTATCAAATGAATGAAAAATAATTTATTAAGCACTTATGAAGTAACAGGTGGTGTCCTATGCACTGGAGAAAGGCAAAAGTAAAATCATTCTTTTTCTTCAAAATCTTACAATTTGACGTGAGAAGACTAGAATAGTTTTATAAGAGATACACAAACATTGTATATATCTATATGTGTGTGTGTGTGTGTGTATATACATATGTATATGTGTGTGTGTATATATATATATGTGTGTGTGTGTATATATATATATATATATATATATATATATATAATAACATAATGGAAGGAAGAAAAGGAGAAAGGGAGGAAAGTAGGGAGGAAGGGAAGAGCATAAATTCAGGCAAACAAGATAGCTCTTAGCCCCAAGGAGCTTACATTCTAATGGAAGTAGATAACATATAAAAAGAAGTTCAAGGGAGTTTGTAGTTTATTTTGATGGTATGTCAGTCACATGGAAGAGGCTAGCTTCTAGGCAAAATGAAGTGAAAACTTCCCTTGAATAGCTTATGGTTCCTGGGGCAGAGTCCAAGTTCTGGTGGGAGAAAAAGGAAGAGTGACGGTTAGTGCAATGGATAGAGTGCCAGCCCTGGAGTCAGGAGGACCCGAGTTCAAATTCAGTGAAAGAGAGAGAGAGGGAAAGAAGGGGGAGAGAGAGAGAGGGGGAGAGAGAGAGAGAGAGAGAGAGAGAGAGAGAGAGAGAGAGAGAGAGAGAAATGGCTAGAGTACAACTAGAGTACAAACAACATGGTGTGAGGATGGCAAGAGAGGTGATTTGGTATGTGGAGGGTGGGGCACATTAACTGGTGGCTAGGTTCAGAAATGGGATCTTGTAGAAGATGATGCTTGTACTGAGCATTAATGGATTCAAAAAGATTCTGAGAGATAAAATCAAGGGGAAAGTGTATTCCACTCATGGGAGAAAGTCTACTTGATGGCTCAGAGATGAAAAATTGTGTGCTGTGTTTGACAAACAGTTTTACTCTATTGGAGGGTATGTGAAAAGAAATAATGTGTATAAAAGGTAGAAAAGTAAGTCGAGGTCAAGTCGTGAAGTGAAGGTCTTTAAATGCCAAACAAGTATTTCTATTTGATCCTAGAGGTACTAGAAAGCCATGAGAGTTCATTGATATTGAGAAGTGATGTAATACAGTCAGACCTGGATGTTGAGATAGTTGCATTACCAGTCATGTGGAGGATGTAATGGGGCAGGGTAAGATTTGAGGCAGGGAGGTCAATTAGGAGTCTATTGCAATAATAGTCCGAGCAAGAAAGGATAAGGGTTTGAACTAGGTTGGTGGCCATGTGGATAGAGAATAGAGGACAGATGTAAGAGTTATTGAGAATATAGAATGACAAGATTTGCCAACTGATGTTATGAGGGGGCTGAGTGAAAATGACAAGTAGAGGATGACTAAGGTTGACAATGTGACAAAAAGCATGGTGGTGTTGACAGAATTGTACTTCAAAGAAGTTCTATGTATGGTTACATCTACATAAGACTATTAAATTGAGGTAGGGTTGACCTAGGGGCTATTGAGTGACATAACTGATTAGGTTTATCATGTATACTAAACTAAATTTGCTGTTATGACAGCTTGATGCTATATAAAAAAATTAGTTGAGTTTGATGCATTCTCCACTTACCTGATAGTAGAAATCTTGGACTCACATATCAGAAATAGAAAACTTTGTGTGTTTCTTGTCATGCAAAATACTTTGTAAACTATGACTTTTATGGAAAATACACTTCTCCCAAGAGTTGAAGGATTGCTGTCATTTTATGAAAGTTTAACTGTTTGGATATATTCCCCTGGAGCCAACCCCCAGGATTCATGTATCTGGAGTTGAATAAGCTGTCACTTTAGCAGAAGTAGCTCTTGTACATTTTAGTAACACAGAGCTTGTGTTTTAACTATTCATCTAAAAGATTCTAAGATTCCAGAGAGGCCATATATAGCCTGTAAATAGTCAGCAATTAACAGAATTATGTAAACATGCTTTATTGTTATATTATGTACATTATACAGATATACAACTCAAAATTGAATTTACCATTTAAGAGGGGAAAAACTTTGGGGAATCAAGGATAAAAATACTGTTTCTGTATATCTGTCATCTCTTAAGTTGACCAACTTTCTTAATTTATACTGATTCAAAGGAAGTGTTCATGAAGTTTGAATTTACAATTGAGTATTAGCTTAATGGACAACACTTTGTTTGAATCACAAGGTCCTTGAAATGAAGATTTTGTTGTTGTCGAGTCATTTTAGTCATGTCTGTCTCTGCCTAGGGTCACACAGCTAGTAACTGTCTGAGGTCAGATTTGAATTAAGGAAGATGAGTCTTCCTGACTCCACGCCTAGTATTCTAATCACTCTGCCACTTAGCTGCCCTGGAATGAACATGAAAGACTTAAAAGGCTAGACGTATTTATTGAAGGATACATCGGATCAGGTGTAAACCACATACCCCTGGTCTGTTTTTTTCCTGATCCCAAAATAGCCTCTATAAGCATAGCCAGCCCTTACCCCTAGATTCCTATATTCCAGTGTTTTATAGCCTCTGATAATCAAGATCGGTGGTGAAAAGCAAGACGTTGCCCCATTGAACAGACCCAACCCTTTGCTGCTGCTGAGGAGCTTGTGTTCTGCATAGGATGACTTGGTTGAAAAAGATTTGTAGGGGACTGCAAATCCTGGCTGCAAATTTTAGCACTATTATACTTTGAGATCCTCTCCAGCTTAAGTTTGCTCATTTTATCTTTAAGTGAGAGGCAAGACTTTGGAAAAGGTTAATTCCAGAAAACTAAGATGTGTGAGGTGTGACTGTCTGCAAGAGCACAGGACAAAGGACGCTTCACTACAAGGCAGCTATCCTCCATAGTCTACCTGATATAAAGACAATATAAATTTAATAACAAATATAATCTTGTTATATTATAATTTTAGTTCTGCTTCAATAAACAGTGCTACAAAGGCATAAGGGTAAAAAAGGCTATGTTTTCTGTTGACAGTGCTGTGCCATACGGGACAAATTATAATGAGTCACAAGGCTATGGGTGATTGGAAGGATGGTGTTGCCCTTGGTAGCATTAATAAGAATCCACGATATTAAAAGGGATATAAACATCCATGGGTCTGTGATCCAGCTTATCTAAGTGCTACCCCACAGCAGTGCAACTCTTAAGCCATCCGTTGTTCTCATACAGTTTGACTCCATTCATATCCTCCCCAAAATCCTCCACAGAGGTTCTCATTTAATGTGTTGCTGTCCTTCACCTAGATCTCTTGACAATGTATCAATAACAGTGAAACATCACTTATCCCTCACTCAAATTTTTTTAGTTAAAAACATTGTTTAGCAAAACAATTTCCACATTGGCCATGCCCCTAAACATTTGTGCCACTTTGCATTTTAAGCTCCTCACATCTCTGTTAGGAGGTGAGTGGCATGTTTCATTTTCAATCTTCTAGATTTCTAAATTATTACATTGGTCGCATTGGTGGTTTTTATTTGTTTGATTTTTATCTTCAACTATAGTGTCATTGTCATTGTTTAAGTTGTTATCCTAGTTTTGCCTTGGTTCATAGAGGTCTTCCCTACTGCCTCTGAAATTATCTATTTCATCATTTCTTATGACACCATAATATACATTACACCATAATTTGTTTAGTCATCTCACAACAGAAGAGTATCCCTTTACTTTCCAATTTGAGGCTAATATGAAAAGAGCTGCTATAAATATTTTTGTACATATAAGTACTTTTCCTCTTTAAAAACATCACTTTGGGATATAGACCTAGTAGCGTACAACCGGGTCAAAGTGTGTTGTATGACAAATTTGGGGGCATAGCTGCAAATTGCTTTCTACAATGGCTATTTTCTTGGCTTCATTAACAGCACAAGCGTGTGCTTGTTTTCCTGCAGCTATGCTAGTAATTATAATTACTTTTGTAATATTTTCTTACCTAACTGGTGAGATGATAGAACAAAGTTTATTTATTTTTTGTTTCTGGAATTATTAGCAAATTATGGCATTTTCAGATGATTGTTGATGGTTTGGATTTCTTCCTTTCACAACTGCCTGTTTACATCCCTTAACCATTTATCTCCTGGGGAATGTTTCTTGGGCTTTTAAGATTTAACCAGTTCTATCTTGTCTATGAGATTTATATAACAGAAACTGGCTGTGAAGTCCACCACCCCACTATTTATCAGATTCCCATATAATTTTAGCTATGTTCCACTTGTTTGTACAGCAATTTTTGAAATTTCACACAACCAAAATTGTCCATTTTGTCTTCTGTGGTCCTATCTAGCCTTTATTTGATCATGAAATCAACCCTTAGAGAATAATGGTTATTTCTCCTTTGCTTCTCTAGTTTATTTATGATGTGACCTTTTATATCTCTGTCATGTTTCTATTTAGAGCTTATCATGGTACATAGTACAATTAATACACCTTATTTCTTTCAGATTGCTATATAACTTTCCCAAGAATTTTTGTCAAATGAGGAGTTGTTCCGCGCAATAACTGTAGCCCTGGGCTTTATCAGCACTCTGATATTCTGTTTCTGTATGTTGTGTAACAATCTCTTCAACTGATTGACCACTCTACTTTTTGGATCAGCACTAAATCATTTAATTAGCACTGCTTTATGATAGAAATTGAGAGCAGGTACTGTTGACCCTTCCTTACTGCTTTTTTCATTAATCCTTTTGAGCTTCTTTGCCTCTCATTTCTCCGTATCAATTTCTTTACTATTTTTATTGGGCCTTAATATTCCTTTAGTAGTCTTATTGGTACATCATGGAGTAAGTAAATTAATTTAGAAAGCATTGTTAATTTTATTTTATTAGCTCAACCTATCTATGAGAAATTAACAATTCTACAGTTATTTGGGGTTGTATTTCTACAAAGAATATTTTCTAAATTCATTCATATAGTTCAAGTAGTGTGTCTTGAAAGATGCACTTCTAAATATGTTATAGCTTATGTAGTTATTTTGAATGGTATTTCTCTTTCTATTTTTTCCTTCTGGGTTTTATTGGTAACATAGAGTAAAGCAAATGACATGTGTGAGTGGCTTTTATTTACATAATGCTAGTTTGCTAAAGTCATTGGTTCAACTAATTTCATTTAACTTGTAGGTTTTAAGTAAGTCTTCCTATCATCTACTCAAAAGCAATAAGTTTGTTGACTCATCTTGTATTTGTGCTTGCCTCTCCTGCTAGCTAAGTGCAGCTTTGTTGGCTAACTGAAATGCTATTAAGAACAGGTCCCTGGGTTGCGGTATAAGCAGACTTCAGATTCAGAATAATCAGGATGGTAGCCCCTAGGGAAATTATATCTACCCAAAGATACATAAGAATACTTATGTGGGTAGCAGAAAAAGAAAGAAAAAATGAAAATTTTAGGAATTTTAGAGGTATTATTTAAAACACACACACTTCATTTATCCCAATCTCCACTTTATTATCCCCATTACTGTGTATTCTAATATACAGGATATCATGCAGTATATCTTTTCTCCTCTGTACTCTGGCCTTATATACATTTTTATACATACTAGTGAGATGGTTACACAAATGACTACTATAAAGGTTTGAATATTTTCTTTGAGGAGTTATTCAGTGGGAACTCTGTGGAAGAGGCTAATTTTCATGATATTTATTGTTTTCTGCCAAGGTCTAGCCTGAGAATTCCTAATTTTTAATATTTTGCTGAACTTAGTCTCTTTTAAACCTGAATAAATCTGGATATTATGGCATAAAATTTTTTTCCTTGCTACTAACAAGATCAAGGCTTATGGATCACTTGAGCTTAGGAGCTCTGAGCTTTGCAAGGCAAAAGCTGATCAGGTTTCTATAGTAAGTCTTGCACTGATATGATAAATCTCTGGGATTAGGGGCCACTAGTCTTCTTATGAAAGGCTGTTACATGGCACAATGGATAGAGTACCAGGCCTGGAATCGGGAAGACCTGAGTTCAAATCCAGTTTCAGACATTTACTAGCGTGTAACCCCAGATAAGTCACTTAGCCTTATTTGTCTCAGTGTCCTCATCTGTAGAAGGAAACGGCAAAGATTCCAGTAACTTTACCAAGAAAATCCCAAGTAGGGTCACAGATTCAAAAACATCTGAAACAACTGAACAACTTTATAAGCAATTGAGCATAGGAACAAATGAACGATATGAACATATATTCGAACAACATATTAACAATATAAACAAAATGAACAACAGAAGAAAAGGTAAACTGCCCACTTTGGAAGTGGTCAAAGCTTCTTTGCTGATTTGCAGTGGGATAGGGTTCAAGAGTGCTTGCTACACTTCTAACCTGAGTGAAATATGGAGAGATAATCTCAAAAAGTACAGGTTTTCAACATGGTCATTCATGCAAAGCAATGTTATCTTAATAGAGAAAGGGCAGTTAATGTGTTCAACTAGGTTTGCATTCGCCCTCTTCAGAAAGGAAAACCTGGAATCCTCAAAAAAACAAAAACAAAAACAAAAAAAAAACAAAAAACAAAAACAGAAAGAAAACAAAACAAAACTCTGCCAACACTTTCATCAAGCTGATTAACTCAGGCAATGTTCTTATGTTCAACTCAGCACTATCATGATGACTTCAGTATGCCATTCATGATCACTCTCTCCATGTTGGTGGTTTACTGAAATGCCAGCAAGCACATGACTTTAATAATTATTTTTCTACCAATTTGGTCTATTAATTTAATGATTATACTCAAATGTGTTGAATCTAATGTTTAATCCCCAAGCCACAAGAAACAACTTTGAACTCCAAAACTCTCACTCTGAAGAGTAAGTCTCAACATTTATACTCACTTCAAAACAAACTACATAAATTGATGTAGTTTAGAATGTCTCTATACTAATATTAGCAAGTGTCTGGCTATTTTGAAACTGTTCTATGATATTAGACAGCCATTAGACAATCCTTCCCTTATACCTATTAAGTTCTTGCTAATCCTCTAGAAAACTTCTCTTCTCACCATACCATTAAGTTACATTTTGTTCATATATAATATGCCAAATAATCTTAATAAAATCCAAACATCAATGGATCAACCTAAGCCAAAAATTCAAAACCATGTGAATGCTTTTATGAATTGGTAAACAGTTAAATGAGTAGAAACAGGAAAACAACACAATTACAATAACAATATAAAGTAGTACCCAAACAATTGAAATAGAGTATTTTGAAATTGTAATGACTAAATTTGGTTCCCAAAAAAAGATATGAAAATGTAACCCATTTTCTTTGCAGAGATTGGGAACTGCAGGTTTGAACTATTTGTGTCAGACTTATTTTGATGTTGGTTAATTTTGCTAAAAAATTATTATTTTTTTAATAAAGGATGGTTCTCTGGGAGGTGGAGGGGATGGATACACTTGCAGGCACGGGCTACGTAAAATATGCCAATAAAATACTAAAATTTCAAAAAGCACCAATATATAATAGTAGGGCTTCAAATAAATCTAAACCCTTAAAGCAAGGTTAGTTAGGTAGGAAATAGAAGAGTCAGAACTTGTTACTCCAAATTTAGCCCTATTTCCACTATACCGTATCATCTCTATATATTTTCCTGCCTTATGAACATTTTATTTCCTTGACAATTCCTCATTTTATATACTACTTGGCCATTCTCAGGGTCAATTATCAAATAATAGTGGGGATTAATCACTGGCATTTGCCATCTACTGAAGTTGCTGAAAGGCAAAATTTGTCATATGAAAGGCAAAGTGATGTTTTGAAATGGCAATTTTTGATACCTCTTATTGGTTTGTTTTGTGACCAACTCATATATAATAAAAAGGCATATTTTAGATGACAAAAAAGAAATAATTCTAAATCAGCTAAAATAGTGTTGTTTTGTCAGTTTGTTCATGTTTAATCACAATATACTGCATGAGGCTGAATTTCTAGCAACTTTAAAAACCATCCCTTTGGGGAGGAAAGCCTAGCTTCAGTTCCATCTGCTTATTTTAAAAGGGATATTTACCTTATGAGCAAACTCAACAGAAAAATAATTCAATAAAGTCTCCAAATAGTCACCCATTGCATGCCAATTGGATAAGCCTTGTTGCAGCATGCTATTTCCAGATAACAGCATTTTGATTTTTGCTACAACACTACTGCAATAACAACTTTCACTATATGTTTTTATGTGTGTGTGTGAATATGTAGGCAAAGGGAGAGAAATTAATATCACTGTTATATAATATTCCTCTTTGAAGATTAGTACTTATAATCATGACTCACATAATCTGATTACTAAATCAAAGTCGGAAAAAAATATACTAGAGGTAGCCTTCTGGTTGAATCATCAGTTTTCAAAAATCTCTTTTTTTCCCCCAGATTTATTATCAACAGTAGGAAATGCGTTGTAATGTATGGAGTGCTAGAATTGGAGTCAAGAAGAACTGTATTCAATTCTGCCTCATATATTTACCATTTGTATACCAGAGGGGGATAATAATTGTATCTACCTCATAAGGTTATTGTAAAAGCCAAATGAAATAATGTATTTAAAGCATTTGGGAAACATTCAAGCTCTAAGGAAAAAAAAAAGAAAATCAAAAAATATTAAATATACAGTACTTACAAAGCATTAAGAATACAAATAGAAAAAAAAGACTGTTCTATTCAATGTTCCCTTAATTTTCTAATCTAATGTATTTTTCTTAGTCCTTGTTCTTGCTGACCTCTCTATAGCCTTTGATAATATTGGTTACCCTCTTCTCCTTGATACTCTCTTCCTTCTAGTTTTTTTTTTGATTAACCTTCTCTCACCTAGTTCTCTGCCTACCTGTCTGACCATTTCTTCTCAGTCTCTTTTGCCAGATACTCATCCAGGTCACACCAGCTAATGCCCCCCAAGATTCTTTCCTAGCCCCTCTTCTTTTCTCTCTCAATCCTGTTTCACCTGTTCACCGTATCATCTCCTATAGATTCAATTATCATTTCTATGTAGATAATTCTCAGATCAATTCATTTTCCTTGACCTCTCCTGACCTCTGGTACCACCTCTCTAACTGCTTATTGTCAATCTCAAACTAAATATCCTACAGATATGTTCAATTCAACATGTCCCAAAACTAAGCTCATCTATCCCCCAAAGCATCCTCTCTTCCATATTTTTCCTACTGTTATAAAAGGTACCAGCATCCCCCTAATTATGTATGCTTTCAACCTAGCTGTCATCTTTGACTCCTCACTCTCTTCTCCCAACATCTGGTATGTTCTGAAGTCTTATTAATTCTACCCTCATGGTATCTTTTTTACATGCTCCCTTTTATCCTTGACACTACATACTGGGGCAGGCTTTCACCATCTCATGCCTGGATGGTTGTCATAACATTCTAGTTGGCCCCTCTGCCTTAAGTCTCTCACCACTTCAGTTCAACTTCTACTCAGATATCAAAGTGACCTTCCTAAAGCTCAGGCTTAACCATGATGCTTCCTCCAGGATCAAATAGTAAATCTCCTGTTTGATTTTTAAAACACTTCGCAACCTCAATCAGTGTATAAGAACTTGTTAAACTACTATGTGCTAGGAATTGTGCCAGGCACTGAAGATAAATAAAGGCAAAAGCCAGTCTTTGCTTTTAAGGAGCCCGCACACTAATGTTGGAGACAATATGCAAAAAAACTATGTACAAAAAAGATACATTCCAGATAAACTGAAAGTGATCAACAGAAGGAAGTCACAAGCTCTAAATCAGGAAATGCTCATAGTAGATGGTAGGATTTAAAGTGGGACTTGAGAGAATCCATAGAACCTAGAAGGTAGAGATGAGATATTCCAGGCGTAGGGAACAACTAATGAAAATCTTCCACCACTTGATCATAGAGTTTTTGTAGGTAAGTTATAAGAAGACAGGAAAAGTATGAGAGGGCCAGGTTACAAAGAGCTTACAAAGCCAACAATAGGTTTTATATTTGATCCCAAAGATAATACATAGCTTCATGAGTTTATTGAATACTATGGTGACATAGTCATACTGGTGCTTTAGGAAGAACAATAGGACAACTGAATGGAGAAGGAGCAGGAGTGGCTATAGACTTGAAAAAGTGAAACTAACCAAAAGGCTATTGTAGTGGCCTAGATGGGAGGTGAAGAAGGACTGCATCAGGGTGGTAGCAGTGTCAGAGGAAAGAAGGGGGTAAAGAGGAAAGCTGTTACTTAGGTAAAATTTACCAATGTAGCAAAATATTAGATATAATGGTTGATAAGAAGAGTCAAAGACAACACCTAGGAAATTAGGCTAAATTGCTGGGAAGAGAGTGATAATATTAACAGTAATAAAAGTGTTTGGGAGAAAGACACGTATTAATGCAAAGAAAATGTGTTCTGTTTGGTGTATGGCAGGTTTAAGATATCTATAAGACATGTCATTCAAGATGTCCAATAGACTATTGGAAATTCAGTTCTCTAGGTTAGGAAAGACATTAGGCTAGAGAGAATTGAGATTTATAGGCACAGATATAATAAGTCAATTGATGGAAGTTGATGAGATCACCAAGTGAAATAGTATAGACCAAGAAAAGGACCTGAGTCAGACTCCTGTGGGACACCCACAGATAGCAAGTATGACCTCGTTGAAGATACATCAAAGAAGACTAATAAGGAACAGGTAGAGAGAGAACCAGGAAAGAAAACTGTTATAAAGAAGGTAAGAGGGAGGAAGAGAGATGCAAAAGGTGATCAACAGTTTCAGAGGCTACAGAGAAGTTAAAAAGGATGAGGACTGAAAAAAGTCCATTAGATTTGGCAATTGAGAGATCAATGGTAACTTTAGAGACAGCAGTTTCAGTTAAACAATGACATCGGAAGTCAGACTGTAAAGATAAGAAGACAGTAAGAGGAAAGGTGATAGAGACATTGATTATAGCATGAATTTCTCAACAAGTTTATTCACAAAGGGAAGAAAGTCATGGGATTACAGTGGGCACATCAGTAAGCAGTAGGGAATGAGCCAGTAGATGGGGAGAAATTGAAGATCAGGGATGATAGAGGAATCATTCATCCGGAAAAGGGAGGAAGAAATGGGATCACTTGCAAACAGGATTTTATTTTGACAAGGAGGAAGGCTACCTCTTCATGTAAGAGTGGTAGAGGAAATCATAGAGAAAGGAAGGCATCTATATGATTTGAGATAAGGAGGAGGGGAGAAGAGAGAGCTATCTGCAAGTAACTAAAATTTTTTTTTCAGTAACCTATGAGGCAAGGTTCTCAGCTGGGAGGTTGGGGAAAGAAAAATTACAGTAGATTGAAAATGTATGGAAAAACTGCTCTACTGAGGGGGAGAGTAACTTGATTTGATAAGTATAAAAGTGAAGGCCTAGTTGAGATTGTACAATACAAATTTGAAGTGTACTCAATAAGTATTGTTACAGGATTTTTTTTTCCAGCTTCTTTTACCAACATGTGAGTTGAAGTGAAGGCAGTAAATATTGGGAGTAATCCAAGTCTGAAGCCTCACAAGGCAAGATGAGTTGACAAGTTAGAGGAGTAAGGGGTCCAAGAAATGAGAACAGCAGATCTTTTTTTTTTTAACCAAAGGATCAATATTAGAAAGGAAAGAGTAAAGTCAGTGCAGAAGAGATGGCCTGGCCATGAACTGAAGGGAGGAAGGCTTAGAGGTCTTACTGAATACAAAAGAACAGGGTTTGAGTGTACAAGGCAGTGGGAAAAGTGAATTGATAACAGACCAAGATCAAAGAATGGAATTTCAGAGTTTATGAATATGTAAATCTGCCTTTGTGGGTGATGACAAAATTAGGAACATGGCCATCTCTGGATGCTTCAGAAGTAGGGTGGAGGTGGTCATGAGTAGATCGTAGAACTGAAAAGTTAACATTTTTTGAAGGAGTATCAATACATATGCCAAGGTCCCCTAGTATGAGGGCAGGAATTGGTGAGGAGAAAAATCCTGTGAACCAGATACTGAACTCATTTAAGAAATAAAGCTTTCTTGGAAGTTGCTATGCAGCAAGTTCCAGAACTCTGATTAGGTAGTAGTTATGGATTGACTGTACCTTAAAGGAGGAGGAATGATAGTTATAGAGGGAGGGAGAGCTTGGAAGTGGCAATGAGAAGTGTGATGTGTTGGGGGGGATTGAGGGGGTCAAGGAAAGTGGGTTATTAGGAGGGAGTCAGGTCTCAATGAGAGTCAGATAGAAGGAGTAGGAAAGGAAGATTTAGGATGAGAGCAAGTTTGTTATCTATGGTTTGTGACCTGTCCCTGTCCTCTCCCCACCCCAAACACACACACTGAGTATACACCTTTCTCACACTCACAAACCTTGTAATACAGTGACACCTGCCTTGTTGTTGCATGTCTCTCCAGAAACTCCCTGTGCATTCTCTCTGGTTTTCCCACATGGTTGGACTTCTCTCACTCATCTTTCTACCTCTTGGTTTTCCTAGTTTGCTAGTTTCCTAGTCTGTCAAAAACTCTTTTGTATCCCCTTAATGTTAATACCTTCCCCTGGCATTATTTCCAATTTTATTTTTTTTTATATTTGCACATAGCCATTTGCATTTTGTCTTCCCTCATTAGATCGGGAGCTCCTTGAGGATAGGGACTTTTTCCCTCTTTCTTTGTACCTACCAGTACTTAGAATAATACCTGACACACAGTAGGTACTTGATAAATGCTTATTGAATTCTTGGCTTAATAAATATTTGCTATCTTGGTGTGATATTGTATTAGAACTGGAAGGAATGAGATTTCAAATAAAAGATATTCTTTCTTTCCTTCCAAGGGTTAATAGAGCAACAAACTCTGAAGTTCTTATTTTGTTAAATTTTCATTGAATTAAAGCAGACTGGTAACTCTGTTACAACTTTTCACATCAAGCTCTTCATACAGCTAATGTCACTTTTCAAACAGATGGCTGCCACTAGCACTACATTCAGAAATGCCAATTGTAATTAAAAATTATATTTTGGATTATATTTCATAGTTTACTCAGAGTGAGAGGTATTTCTCATGATGTAAACTTTATTGCTCAAGGCTGAGTAAAATTTCCAGCTTCATTTCTAATAAATATTTGCTTTCAGAATCTTGTATTAATACAGAACTCTTCAAACTGCAATTAAAGAAAACCTGAAATTCCTGACCACAATCTCCCACTATTAAAAGCAGTATGTTTGACCACGTAGTCCTCAACCTGGAATGGATCTCAAGTTTGTCTGATTCAGGTTCCCATTTTCAAGGCAGAGAGATACATACAGAACATGTAGCTTCCATGAGTTCCTCAGATATATCTAGGTAGATCACAATTCCTTTGCTAACTCCTGATGGGCCCGTAAGTATAGAAATCTAATAAGCAATTGTTTTCCCTTTGTGACAGAGTGCTGAGTGGGGCAGATGCAGACCATTTTTAGACATCCATTGCAAAGCATGAACTACAGAACAAGCAAAAAAAAAAAAGCCAAGTTTCAAATATATTAAATGAACTCATTTATAACCCCATTGAACGATTGTGTTAATTAGTCCAAAATCATCAGGATAATGCCTATGTAGGCCAAATAGCTTTGTTCCATTACATGAGCATAGATTATATACTCTTTACCTCAGTAAGGAATCTTTTTTAATATATGCCAGGGGTCACTAGGTCTTCCAGTATAGCAGAAAAGGAAGTTGAAATGTAATTTCTCCTCACCCCAATCCATCCTCGGAGGAGATACTTTTGCCAAAGTGATTATTCTAAAGCACATGTCTGAGCTTGTCACTCCTCCCATCCCCAATTCTTCTTAACACACTCCAGTGACTCCCTTTTATTTCCAGGACAAAACAGAAAGTCTTCTATTTGACCTTTAAGGCTCTTCACAACCTCACACCTTCCTACCTTTTTCCAATCCTTTCTTTGTATGCCACAGTTCTTCACATAGAGGATGCCCTTAGTGAATGCTTGTATATCGACTAATTTTCTTATAAATGCCTGGTCAGCACCATCAGCTTTGTATTTTAAAGTACACGCAGTACTTGGAATGAATGAAAAGTCATTTAGTAGGCATTTACTGTGGGCCAGGCACCGTGCTAACAAAGGAGGATACAAATAAAAGAAACAAGTCAAGTCCAGCCATTAAGGTGCTTAAATTTTAATGGGCAAAGACAACACATAAAGGGAAGAGGTACACACACACACACACACACACACACACACACACAAAACAGTACAGTTAGGAAATGGTGAGAAAATGACTTGTTGACCTGGTTCCAAGCAAATTAAATTATAGGCATTATTTATGGAAAAGAGTATATTTTAAGATTGAATGTAAAATGCGTGAAAGGCAATAAAGAAATGCATATAGCTGGTCTCAGTCAGGAAAAATCAGGGTCCTGATATACCAGCTGTATGTCCTTGGACAAATCACTGAATCCCCAGGCTACTTTCCAAGACTACAAATTGTGTGGCAAGTGACAATACCCTTCGGTAGACAAAGTATCCTTTCTGAATATTCCCTATATCAATGAAAAGAGTTGATTTTTTGGGAAAAAAATAGTTATAACAATTTTGATAGCTCCCTACTGCCTGGTGAATTAAGTTCAACTTGTTAGCCTGGCATTAAATGTCCTTCATGATTGGCCCATGATTTATGTTTCTAGTAAGTGGAACAGTGTGATGTAGTGGATAGATGACTAGATTTTTCAGTCAGGAAGATCTAGGATATAATCCCACTTCAGGCACTAGCTAGCTGTGTGACCCAGAGCAACACTCTTATTCTCTCTAGGACTGAATTTCCTCATCAGTAAAATGTTTGATTGATCAATTAATGATTGTGCCAGCCCATACAAATACCTTTCACTTCAAGCAAACTTGACTACTTACAATTCTCCTTGGCTAAATGGGAAGAAAATTGCACTTATAAGGAGATGATTTGAATTTGAGTCCAGAATATGTAGTATATTAGCTGAAAAATTCACTCATCCTTCAGGACTAGATCCATTACACTCCAAAGTATCCTTCTCTCATGCTACAGCAAGAACAAATTTCTCCCTCCAATGAACTACTGTAGTCCATGTTTATAGTGTTCTACAGTGTGCAAAGCACTTTCCTCATAACAACAAAAAAACTAAAATTAATTGATCACCGTTGACTAGGCACTATGCTAGGCACTGGAGATACAAATACAAATTAACCAGAGAGAGCAAATTATTCTCAGTTTTCAGTTGAAGAAGTGGTTGAAAATTGCACAAGGCCATAGAGCTTTAAAAAAGAGTGGAAACATGTCATACTTAGGTTTTTTACTCCATACTCAATGTTCTTAGGCTATCTCATTATCTGTATAATTCATTAGCATTAAATCAATTTGCATATAATGTCCTGAAGTGCTTCATCTATTGCCCCACCTTAGAACAAAGATTCTTACCCTTGGTTTGACTGTTCCCCAAGTTCCCTTTTTTTCCCTCAATTTATTTATTTCTACTTTTCAACATTCACTTCCACAAGATTTTGAGTTCCAAATTTCCTCCCCATCTAATCCCTCCTCCAACCCCAAAATGGCATGTATTCTGAATACACTTTCACCTAATCTTCTCTCCCTTCTATCTCTCCCCCATGCCTTTATTTATCCCCTTCCCCTTCTATTTTCCTATAGGGCAGGATAGATTTCTATACCCCATTTCCTGTATTTCTTATTCCCTAGCTGCATGAGAAAACAATTTTTTTTAACCTGTGTTTTTAAAACATTGGGTTCCAAATTTTCTTCCTTCCTCTCTCTCCACCCACCCTCATTGAAAAGGCAAGCAAATCAATACAGATTATACATGTGTAGTCAGGCAAAACACTTCCTAGTAGTCATGTTGTGAAAAACTAAGTATATTTCCCTAAATCCTATCCCACCCCCCCATTTATTCTATTCTCCCTTTTGACTCTGTACCTCCTCAAAAGTGTTTGCTTCTGATTACCCTCTCCCCCAATCTGTCCTCCCCTCTATCATCCCCCTGCTCTCTTGTCCCCTTGCCCCTTATTTTCCTTTAGGGTAAGATAGATTTCCATACCCCATTGTGTATGTTATTCCCTCCTTAAGCCAAATCCTATGAGAATAAGATTCACTCATTCCCTTGCACCTTCCCCAGTTTCTTCTCCATTGTAAAAGTCTTATCTGTTTTATGTGAGATAGTTTACCCCATTCTACCTCTCCCTTTCTCCTTCTTCCAGTCTAATCCTCTCTCACCCCTTAATTTTATACTCCAGATACACCCCTTCATCTTCAACTCACCTTGTGCCCTCTATCTATCTATATACGTACATATAATTTTTCCCCTCCAATTACTCTAATACTGACAAAGATCTCATGAGTTACAAATATCATCTTTCCCTGTAGGAATGTAAACAGTTCAACCTTAATAAGTCTCTTATGATTTCTCTTTCCTGCTTACCTCTTCATGTCTCTCCTGATTCTTGTATTTGAAAAGTCAAATTTTCTATTCAACTCTGCTCTTTTCATCAAGAATGCTTGAAAATCCTCTATTTCACTGAATGTTCAATTTTTCCCCTGAAGGATTATACTCAGTTTTGCTGGGTAGGTGATTCTTGGTTGTAATCCTATCTCCTTTGCCCTCCACAATATTATATCCCATGCCCTGCAGTCCCTTAATGTAGAAGTTGCTAAATCTTGTGTTATCCTAATTGTGTTTCCACAATATTTGAATTGTTTCTGACTGCTTGCAATATTTTCTCCTTGACCTGAGAACTATGGAATTTGGCTACAATATTACTAGGAATTTTCCTTTGAGAATCTCTTTCAGGAAGTGATCAGTGGATTCTTTCAATTCTATTTTGCCCTCTGGTTCTAAAATATCAGGACAGTTTTCCTTGATAATTCCTTTTTTTTCCTTTCTTTTTTTTCCAGTCAAAGACAAGGTTTATTAAAACATGTCATATTGGGCAGACTCTGAAGGAGTCTGAACATTAGTGAGCTTTTGGATAGATTTTAAGAATCTAAGCATCTTAATGGAGACAAGGTAGACCTTATATACAGAAAGACTGTTGGAGGGACCTAGGAATGGTCAATAAGCAGGGTGAACAGAACTCCTGGGACCTGGACCTCATGGCCAAGGGAGAATGGAGCCTAGCTAGGATTAAGATGGGAAATGGCCAGGGGCCATAGGGAGGTAAAACAAAGGAAGGTCAGGCTAGGTTAAGGGTAACAGAATTGGGAGATTGGGTGTAGCCACAATGAAGGGCCAGTTGATGTTATTATAGCTTCAGATGAAAGCCAAAGATTTGGCCATGTGGGAAAGTCCAGGGTTTTTTTCCTTTCTGGGGTTCAGATCCCAACCCCAACATTCCCCCCTCAAACAAATGGGACCCCAATTCTTTTGGTGTAAGGGGCAAAGGTCTTGGCTTCTGAAACTGCTTCCTGTTGTCAAGGGGGATAGATCTGTCCCTGCCTCAATGGGGTCCCAAAGAGGAGGTTGCCTGGAACTGAGCACAGGCTGCATTCAAGGAACAACAGGGAGACGTTAGCTGGTACCCACTGTTTGCTACCAACTGTAGGTGAATGGCCTGTAGTCTGGAAGACACAAATCTGACAGAAAAAAAACTGCAGGTGCAGATATGACAGGATAAAACATCCTTAGCTGTGTTTGGATTCAGATAATTCAGTTTTCCAAACATGCAGTATCAAATCCACCTCATAGCCAGACTCAGGAATAGCCAGGTGGGTAATATTCCTTTTAAAAGGAACATAATGGGGAAACTGAGCCAGGAGGATCCCATCTTAGACTGAGGCTAAAATTGTCCTCTCAGCTTTTCCTGATGCTGACTTCCCACCAGTATTACATTTTCTGAGTAGCTAGTGGCATTTCTCTCAGATGGTATAGTATTGATCCATCAGACCACTCAATAAAATCCTATGAGCTTACCAACATCTCATCATTAACAGTTAAAACTACAAATTTAAAAGAGCGTGCTCACCCAAGTTCACCACTTCTTTACCTTGAGCAGGATATGCTGAACCTGGGTGATGCTTCCAGGCAAAGGTTGCCCTAGGGCCCAAGGCCATTGCCAGTGAGGCCGATGCTGTAGCTGCTACCCCTCCCCCCTTCCTTCCTTTCCCAGGTAGGGGAGGGTGAAATAAAAGGTGAGGGGTAAAGGGTGAAACTCTCTTCTCCTATGAAAGGAGTTAACATACCCTTTTGACTCAAGGGAAGGGAGTGAGAGAAAGGAGTGACCAGGGTTGTAAAGAGGAGTTTCAAAACTCCTTAATGATCAATCATAAAATCTCCAGAATCTGCCAAGATATTTTAGTTGTTCTAACTTTTCCCTATAACCTTCATGAAGGAGGATGCAAGGGTGTAGTAAACCTCAAGGAACCAAAAAGCAACTGCAGTTTCCCCCAATTCTGTAGTGCTGAGAAGTAACAGAATTGGGCATACGCTTCCAGATAGGGTGTCCGTCCTTGTCCTCTATGCTGTGGAAGGTGTACCCAGGTCCTTGGCCTCAAACTGAAGCAGTGGACTGAGAGCCTGAAAGCATCAGGCTGAGTGTGAGACAGCCTGAAAAGCACCCCCAAGCCTTGGTGATTGCAGAGCAACCTCGACTCCCCAGCAAGAAAGGAGGCGAGGGGGGATGCTTACATACCTTCCAGTCTTGGCTGGAGAAGAACTTGAGGTTAGGCAGTTTCCCTGTACTGGCCACCAAAGTGATAAGGTTTAGGGGTTTAAGGGTGCTGGGACCCCCAAATCACAATGTGCAGATCCTGCCTGCAAGAATTCAACCCAAGCCTTCTTGCAGCCAAAGACAAGGTTTATTAGAACATCTGTCACATTGGGCAGACTCTGAAGGAGCCTGAACATTAGTGAGCTATTGGCTAGATTTTAAGAATCTAAGCAGTGGCCAGATTATAAGAATCTAAGCTGATAATTTCTTGAAAGATGATGTCTAGGCTCCTTTTTTGATCGTGGTTTTCAGATAGTCCAATAATTTTTAAATTATCTCTCCTCGATCTATTTTCTAGGTGAGTTGTTTTTCCAATGAGATACTTCACATTGTTTTCTATTTTTTCATTCTTTTGGATTTGTTTTACAGTGTCTTGATTTCTCATAAAGTCACTAGCTTCCAATTGCTCCCTTCTAATTTTTAAGGAAGTATTTTCTTCAGTAAGCTTTTGGACTTTCTTTTTCATTTGACCAGTTTTGCTTTTTAAGGCATTCTTTTCCTCATTGGCTTTTTGGACCTCTTTTGCGATTTGGGTATGTCTATTTTTTAAGATGTTATTTTCTTCAGTATTTTTTTGGGTCTCCTTTAGGAAGCTGTTGACTTGCTTTTCATGATTTTCTTGCCTCACTCTCATTTCTCTTCCCAGTTTTTCCTCTACTAGTTACTTGTTTCTCAAAATCCTTTTTAAGATCTTCCATGGCCTGGGACCAATTCATATTTTTCTTGGAGGCTTTGGATGTAGGAGCTTTGACTTTGTTCTCTTCTTCTGGTTCTATGTTTTGATCTTCTTTGTTACCAAAGAAAGATTCTGTAGTCTGACTTTTTTTGCGTCTTTGTTTGCTCATGATCCCAGCCAATTACTTGAGGTTTAAATTCTTTGTTAAGGTATAGGTCTGCTTCCAGTGTGGAGAATGTACTGTCCTAAGCTTCAGGGGTTTTATGCAACTGTTTTCAGAGATACTTCTAAGGACCTGTAAATTTTCAGTTCTTCCAAGGTGGTATTGTAAGGAACAAGGTGTTTATTCCTTTCCTGGCCTGTGCTCTGGTCTACCAATGATCACAAACAATCTTTTTGCTTTGAAACTGTGAGGGGGATTTCATCTCTACCACCACTGCAAGCTCCACCATGCCAGTGCTCCTCCTTGCCCCAGGATCGCCCCTCAGAACTGTGACCCATATCCAAACATGGGCAAAGTAAGAGATTCCTGCCTCAGCACTGGCAAAGAGATTCCTACAATTCTCCTCTTATCAGCCACTTGATTCCCCCTCACTCTGTGGGCCAGAAGCTCTGGAGGCAGCTATCACCCTGGGGCCATACTTAGGGACTGGGGCTGTGACCTAGGTTCTCTATGTCACCACAGTCACAGACCTTTCCCACTGACCTTCTAAGTGTCTTTGGCATTCATGGGTTGAGAAGTTTGGAAACCACCACAGCTGCCCAATTCAGTCCTCTGAGGACTGCTCCAGGTTCCCTGAAGCCTATTCTGCCTGTGCACCCACACCAAACTGTGCTCCTCTCTCTGCCCGGCAAGATAGATCTTTCTGATCAACCATCCAGGCTGTCTTGGGATAGGAATTTGTTTTACTTTGTCTTTTTATGGGTTCTGCTGCTTTAGAATTTGTTTAGAGACATTTTTACAGGTATTTGGAGGGGCTTGGGGAATAGCTCAGCAAGTCACTGCTTTTATTCTGCCATCTTGGCTCTGCCTCCCCGAGTATTCTTTGACAAGATTTCAGGGTGGCCTGTCAATTTATTTTTATAGTAGCTTGATGGGTGTATTTTGATATAATCTTTTTTTTTAAGAATTCAATATGCTTTTAAAAACATTGTTTTGAGAAAGGGTACAGAGGCTTTCCCAGACTTGTCCATAAACAAGTATGTGCTAGAGCTCAAACTGGTTAAGCTGGTGGTTAAAATTACAAATGTTGAGAATTAACACATCAGAAATTGTCAAATGTTAACAATATTTGTTTCATTTATTGTTTTGGTTGATCATCTAGACTTAATAAGTAATGGAGAAAATATTAATAACACAGAGTAAACATAAAATGTGTCCCGTGTACATTTTTAGAGAGCAGGTCTATAAACATTCACCATCATACTCCTGTCCATGACAGAATTAAAAGAAGCTCACATATAAAATGACTTTCCCTGCCTTCTGCATCTTTCCCCTTTCTATCCATCCTTCAAAGCCTTGCTTTATCTTTGTAATCTGGTACAAATCATTTCTCTTCATGAGCCTCAGCTGTAAATTGAGGATATAGTAGATAATTTCTATCATAAATTCTAGCTTTAAATCCCATTATCCTATCATCCAAATGGCTGCCTACTCTTCAAACAGCAAGTATTCTCTGATCATCTCCTACAGTAGAAACCCACACTAGACTATATTAATTTTGATCCCTCTGAACATATTATTCTATTTATCTTGATCATACGATACCTATTGTATTCTTCCTTATATTGAGCACATGCTCTATCTAATCCCAGTGGACTAGAAACTCCTAGAAAAGATTGTCTGGGGAGGTAAAATGAATAAAAAATACAGGAAGTACTCAAAGATCGAAAAATGAAAGTTAGTAAAGGTGATTGCAGAGAAAAGAATTATAAACACTCACATTAGCAGAGGAGCCATTTGATCTCTGCCAATTTTGTTCTCTTTACCACATGAATGGGAAAGAACACACTACAGAAACTCACTGAGGGCAATGCACCTTTCTTATGCAACCCAGGTTGACCTAGCTCACACATAGATAAATATGGATTGAATCCTGAAGGAATGATAACCAGTGACCAAACTTGTCTAAAGAAACTATATCAAGAACAATGATTGCAGTGTGTAAAAATCATGACCTTCAAGCAATGTCTTCAACTGTTAGCAGAAAGGCCTCACAATGTTGCTGATTCTGCTTCTGAGGCTCAGTTGTCTGAAAATTTTTACTCAAACCAGGGAAGCTCCATTCCTTATAGAGCCCCACCAGGGTGGTCTGTCAGCTGTGTGCGTTCTCCAGCCATCACCAGCTATGCCTCATTGCTTGAGGCTGTGCTTCAGAGAATCTTAAAAAATGTTCTTCTGCCATTTCTGCATCAGATTACCTCGATACAGCTCACCACATAACAGCTGCTATCATTGGGGCTAATCAGAGGGGGATTGGGAAACCACTGGGCCTTAGCCTTGAGTTAGAAGGGAGTATCAAATATAGCAAGATTAAAAAAACAACAGTAACAACAACAACTGCATATCATTCAGCTCTAGGCAAAAGACCATTTGGATGGTATCTATTTGGTTAGTTTAAATTGGGGCATTTCAAAAAAAGCTAGATTTTTAAAAATTCAACTACATATTTGCTCAGAACAGCTAGAAAAATTACTAGTTTTTCAAAAACTCCTTTAAAACCTTATTTTGTTTTTCATATACTTCCATTTTTTCCCTTTAATTTGTTTAATCTCTAGGGCAAGGAAACTAAAAATGTGAAGTGGTCTCATCCTCCCTGCACCTCTTAGAGTCCATCATTTCTTACCCACACGAACAGCCAGAGTTTGGAGGTGCAAAACATTGTAAAGATATCAAATACACAGTGTGAATTGCTGCTGCATGTAATCAAGAAAATTTAACAAAATAAATCAAATACAACAGAACAGATATAATGTTACTATGTAGTTTTCTGAGTCAGCATGTGGCCTGAAGGTATGCTTATGCATGGTTTTCTATTTGAGTCTGACACCCTTGTAGTGGAAGGTCCAGAGCCAGCAAGAGATGGATTGAAGAAATACTGCTTTTGATTCAACTGGCTATGTGATCTTGGGTAATCAGTTAACCCCTCAAAGCTCTAGACAAATCCCCGAGTTGCAGAGATGGAACTGTTTTTAATCAGCAGAGGGATTTCCCCATACTAATGAAACCATAGCTCTAGTTTATTTCTAGAGTACAGCACAATTCCTGGCACACAACAGGCCTTACTTTGATTGATTGGCCTGGGTCTACATTGTAAAACTTCTTTAAGATAGCTATCACTCTGGTCTAGAGCTCCATGTCACTCTCTGTTTGACATGGCCCAGTCAACATTTCCAAAGTTTGAGGAAAGTAGGTAAGAACCTCATTCTTAACCTTTAAAGGTCAAGAGCTCATGCACAGAACATAAAATATTCAGAGAGGAGTAAGATAGAAAGGAGGAAACCTACTATTTGATTAGCATGTCATCTCTTGCACCCTCCTCCCCACCCCACCTCCCCACACACAAATTTTAACTGACTCTGAAACAGCAACATTCCTGACTTGCCTTTGACAGAACTTCGATTAAGCATCATGGTTTAGCAACAGATGTGTTCTTTGCTATGGTGCAGTAGAATGAGTTCTAGATGTGAAATAAGTACACCTAGGCATGAATTCTGGCTCTGAAACTTATAATCCGCATGATAAGAAACCCTCACAGTAGTAAGGGGCCAAAAGATCAGCTGTAATGAGATTTAAGCCACTCTCCAAAACACTGGAATTACCAATGCCGTCTCAAACCTTAGAAGAGGTTTCCAAGACATCCTTACAGAGCTTTAGATTTGCTCCTCCTCTTTATTTCCTATCTTGCTTATTCTTCAGTCTCAGTCATCCAGTCTCCCATCCTCAGATGAAAGGTGGCATGCCGACAGTAGTACCTCCATCCCAAGAACTTGTTATTGTATTGAGCCCCAATTCTCACCAAGTTCAGTCTAACATGGTTTATCCATCTGCCAGCTTATTCCACTGTCTTTAAAACCCCTGCTATATTCACAAACTTCCCTACTTCTTTGCTCTACTGTCTACTCAAATAAAAACCCCACCACTTCCTTGATTTAACAAAAACTTGGTTGTCTTCAGGACATCAGAATCTTCTCTACTCACTCTTCTTGAAGGTTAGGAGGAACGGTTGATATATTCCTCATACTCCATTGTTCTACTATGATCTATCAGTAACCTTTCCTCTTTTGAAATGTATGCAAACTATTTCTGTCACCCTATCCCTTTCCTTGTTCCAATTATTTACAGACTTCTAAGTCATTCTAACTCTCTCAATGAGGTTAGTACCTGCTTCTGCCCTGCCATTACCTCTGGCATACCTTTACAATATTTAAAGTTGGCACAGAGGTGTGCTGGCATATGTTTAACAACTGGCTCTTCTAAAAATATGCATGATATACTTTTAAATTTAATCTACATTATTGATATTTTCTCCATCACTTTCTTTTTTTTCCACTTTATTTCTTTGGGTGAGGCAATTGGGGTTAAGTGACTTGCCCAGGGTCACACAACTAGTAAGTGTCAAGTGTCTGAGGATTTGAACTCAGGTCCTCCTGACTCCAAGGCTGGAGATCTATCCACTGCCCCACCTAACTGCCCCTCTCCATCACTTTCTTAAGTCCAGATAATCAACAAAACAATAAATTAAGACTTGATTTGCAGCATTTGCCAATTTTCCAGTCATAAATTTTCATATTAAAATTTTAACATTTGGCTCTTTCAAATCAGTTGGAACTGGCTCTAGCACCCCTGCAGGATATCTGCTAGTTTATCCCCACTCATAGTATACCTGAGAAGACTGAAGCTGACCCATAAAGGTCGAAGAATTTGCCCAAAGTCACACAGGTAATACATAGCAGCTAGAACTTGATTGAACTTCTCCGATTTCAAATCCAGTACGTTTCTCCTACAGGGCCTTTTACTCCAGTATCTACGTGCATGACCTAACAACATGACCTGAATCTTCTTAACACCAGGGTAGCGATGCTATTGTTCAAGGTCACACAGTGGAAGAGCCCGGGTTCAAACTCAAGTTCCCTGACACAAAGTCCAGGAACTTTCCTACTGTACTTTCCCTCTGTGAAGTATTTCCTATTTATCCTGTATAAAACTTGATTCCTCATAGTTGTTTGCATCTTGTCTCCACATGTTAGATCGTGATCTCCTCTAGAGCAAGAATGTCTTTTAGCTTTGTTTGTATTCCCAGTGCTTAGCACAGTGCCTGGTACAGAGTAGGTGTTTAGTGAATGCTTATTGACCCGACTACACAATAACAAAAGAGCATACACAGATAATGCATCTTCTCTACCCCTCTTCAGGCTTCATTGTCTCTCAGAATTCAAGCATTCTAAAAAGATTCTGAACATTGAAATTCCAGTCTCAGATCTTGAGATCCTCTACATCTACCTATGCCACTTTCTCTTACATAATAGACTTGTTAATTATGACTTTATGGGTCCCTTAATCCATCTTTATTCCCCTAATCAATTTCCCTCACTTTCTACCATATTCAGCTATGACTCCATACTCCTCAGCTTTACCATTTCACTAATTACTGTGATAGAATCCCTGTCTTCTGGACCCGCCATTCTCCATCCTCAAATCTTTCTCTCAGTATATCAAATATAATTTTTCCCTGTTCTTGGACTCTCAAAAGTTATTGAAGAAAGGTACAAAAATCAAACCAATTTCACTCATAACTAAGTTATGGCACATAACTTTACCTGGACCTTCATTACTATCCCATAGTCCTTTTGCTTTTCTCTATCACTTTTCTATCTCATTCCTCATGGTAACTGTTCCAAACCATTTACTCTTCCCTCAAACCCTCATCCTTATCTCCTTTCCCCACATTTAGAAGAGATAATTTAGCCTCTTTCATTTAAGAAATTAAGGCCAACTGCAATATGTTCTCATATAATTTTCTTCCTCCATTTCTTAGCCTAATCTTTGCCACTTTAACCACCCCCCCCACTTACCTCTCTCTCTCTGGTTGCAGATGTGAAATCCCTTTTTGAGCCAGGCCAGGGGACATCAGGAGTTATGTGTCAGATCCTTGCTGTTCTCAGACTATAGATTACTGTGGGCCTTGCCCCACTTTGTGTCCTGGTATTACCTACAAAACTCATGTGAAACTGCTTAGTCCTCCCCCCCCATATAATTGCAAGCTTATCAAGATCTAGTGTTGTTACTAATTGGTACCTGTGAGCTAGTACTTATAAAAAGTTTCATTTTTTTCTATCCAGACCCCCTGAATTCTATTCATTGATTTCTGGTGGGGTCAGTGGGTACCACAATAGAAACAGTTACTCTATGGTCTCTTCCATTTCTAAATCTATGATTCCTGCTATCTTCAAATGACCACAGAATATCTCTACCTGTTTGTTCTAAAGGCACTTCAAACTAGCCCTGTTGGAACACAAATTCTTCTACACCTGCTGCTTCTCTTTCACTCCTTATAGCTACTGTCAGTAGTACCACCCAGCCTTTTAATTTCTTTAGGAGACTCGTTATCATAGCCTCTTTCTTACCTCTCATATGCAGACTACCATCGGCACAGTGAGGGTAGAGGGCTGGGAGTGGAATGAGGAAGATCTGAGCTCAGCTCCAGCCTCAGTCACTTACTACCTGTTGTGTAGGCAAGTCACTTGTGCAGGCAAGTCACTTAACTTTGGTTCACCTCAGTCCCCTCAATTGTAAAAAATGTTTAGCATAGTTCCTGGGAAATAGTAGGTGCAATATAAATGCCTATTCCCTCCCTCTTGGCTGGCATTAATTCCTCTAATATTATTTGCATCCCACACTCTTCTCTCTCACTGCCGCCATTCATTTAAAACAGGTTTTCATTAGCATCCACCTGAGCTATTGCAAGAGCTCCTAAAGGGCCCTTCCCACCTCCTTCTCTCCCTACTCCCACCCAGCTTTCATAGAAGTTCAAAATTAATCTTCCTGAGGTAGATACAATCATATATAAATATATACGTATACATACACATATGTATATCCTTAGGCACTCCTTCTTGCCAACTAAGTAACCCTCACCATTCTTTCCCTGGTATTTTCAACCCTCCATAATCTGGCACCATCCTAACTTTCCAGGCTCTTCATCGCCCCCCCCCATACTCAGCACTTTTCTGCTTTGTTGCCTTTGCTTAAACCATCTCTTATGCCTAAATGTCTTCTCCCCAACCCCTTTCCATCTTCCACCCTTTAAGGCATAATATCAAATGCTACCTCCTATAAAATCTTCTCTGCTTTCCTCCCTTTCACCCCATCAACAATGTTTTTTTTTTTCCCTCTTGACCCTCCACACATGAGATTTGTTCATACTTTTTGTATTTTGTGCATGAAGGCATCTGTTCCTGGAAATTGTCTGTTGTAAAGTAGAATTTATTGAAGAAAATATGTGCCGTAAGAATACTTTAAAAGTGCTTTATTAAATACTTCAAGTTTCTCAATAGATTATGAAGAAGACTAAAGAAATATATAAATATTAGATTTTTTTGGTCTACTTATTAGAAAATGAAATTGCATCATTAGGAGTTGATCCTCTTCTTTGAATGTTTTATTTTTTGCCTCCTAAACAATTAATAGATAATAAGGAAGCAATTCCCTAATCCTATGCATATTGGCCTAGGATTAATACACAGCAACACAAATGAATAGAAAGGACACAGATCAGAGCCCCTTTGTTATGAACTTTCATTTTGTTGCAGCTTATTTTTTCTCTTTAATTTTGTATGCATATTGTCTGTAGGCCTCCCTCCTTGGCCTGGAACTCACTATTTCTAACATATTGCTTCAGGTAGAGGCTGTGCTAATTCTGACCCATGCTGTCCTGGTACTGCAGCCCTCCATTAACTTCAAATATTTAGACCAAGGGGGACTGCCATTAATACTAAGATGCCTTCGCAGTACCTATTCCCATCTTCTCCATCACTTTTCCCTTGAGGGTGAGGCTCTAATTTCCCTTAGTGTCAATATTACAAAGTCTCTTCCCTTTAGAAATACAGGGATAGTGCAGCTGTTCTGTTTGCCCTGTTACCTGACAAAAGAAAAGCCCCAAAACCAAAAAGCACTAAAAACTCAAAGGCTATATTAGGAAGCATCAGTCTGGAAACTATTGCCATTAATTGACATATTCTACCCTGCTTCTCCATAGAAGCAGCTTGCCATTATGATTTCTATAGTCCACCCAAGTCTGTGCTAATGAGATTCAATGGACTAGTACAAATGTTATCATATCTGTGACAAAAAGGAGAAAGAAAAAAAAAGGTTCATGATACTAATTATACTTAAAAATGGAAAAAATGCATTAAAGGAAATCATAGATGGGCAGTAGGAAGATATATCTTCAGAGAAAAGTAAAAAGTCTACCTTTCATAGCTAACAGGTGGCCAGACACCATTCTTTTAACTAGACAGATCCAGAGCCACAGATCAAACACCAGACCTCTAGGATATCATCCAGACATCAAAGTCAATGGGTAGCCATATGCATTTTCATAAGCAGGTATGTTCTGGTTATGTATCACCTTCTACAATCTTGAAATGTTAATAGAATTGACCCTGAGTGTGAGATGCCTCTAATTCCTTTCCTCCCATTCACTTCTCAACTCTTTGCAATCTGGTTATTGACCTCATCATTCACTGAAACTTCTTTCACCAAGGTAATGAGTAATCCCTTAATTGCTAAATCCTTTGGATTTTTCTCAGTTGTCTTCTTTACCTCTCTGAATTGCTTAACATTGTTGACCATCCTCTTCTCTTGCATATTTTTTCTTTGGATTTTCAAAAGGCTGATCTCTTCTGTTCCTATCTGTCTGATAATGCCTTCTCCATTTCCATTGCTGGATAAACATTCATGTCATGTGTCCTATCAATGAGTATACAACAGGATTTTGCCCAGAGTCCTTTGCTATACTCTCTTTCATGGATCTTTTCAGCTCCTATAACAAGAATAATAACCTAACTTCTGTACCCATGCAAATTAGGATAACTTTTCTTTAAAAAAAAAAAAAGCATTGAGAACATCCTTAAGAATTTGTTGACTCAAGGGTCTAGAGGCTGAGGCTATTGACCTCAATTCCTGACCTCTTGAGTACAAAACAGCCACCAGGAACTCCAGGACCTCTTTCTAATATTTGGCCAGTGGACCATGATGGGCAACTCAGATAAGGGAGCTTCACTCAGTTGAATAGCTTGAAAGGTCCTAAACAAATGTCCTTGTTGGATAGCCTTCTTCTGTTACTACTAAATAAATCTCTTTTCATTAACTGACCAACTTGAATGATCTAGAAGTATCTTATTTTGAATATTAAACATATACTATAGAGGAACTGACCTGAGTCATCCCTACCCCATTCCCCTTCCAACAGTTTTGTGGATTCTACCTCCACAATATTTCTTGCATTTACTCCCTTCTCTTCTTTCATATGACTTACCACCTTAGTTCAAACCTTCATCACCTCTTACCTGGGCTACTGCAGTAACTTCCTAATTAGTCTCCCTGGACCATCCTCTTTCCTTTGATTTTGGTTTTTAGGATGAAATAATCACTTCTCTGGGATTAAAAAACATTCACAATCTTACTCCAAAATATCCTTTTAAGCTTATTTCTTATCATTTGTCCTCACACATCTTATATTCCAGCAAACTGGCCTACTAACTGTAGCATGTATAAGAAATTCAATTTCTTATTCCAATACCTTTGCACAGACCATACCCATGCCTGGGTAGCATGGGTATGGCTCTCTTTCTAAGTAGTCTGGAGTGGCTGATTCACTCAATCCATACCTACTTTGGCAGGTCAGAGTAGTCTCTGTAGATGGTCAGCCATTTGCAAACTCTGTCTTGGGGTATTACAGATAAATATGGTAAGTGTGTGTGGGATATATCACTGTGAGTCCATAATGTTGTACTTAGCATTTATATGAAATCAGTTATAACGACAACACTGACTCAGTTATGAAACATTTACTAAATGATAAGACGTAAAGAAGAACAATAATAAAATTTACTCAGTAGAAAGAAAATACAGGAATAATAAAAACATAACAGTCTATCCACACTCCTGGCTCACAATTTCCCACCAATGCACACAGCATCCATAGGGAAGTGTGGGCAGACACTTGTGGAAATCTATCAAAGAGGGAGGTAATCAGAGAAATCTACATTCCAGGAACAAATCAAGATTCTGGTTGGCAAGCCTTGACCTACCCCTTCATCAGCTCTCTGTTTCTTGCTGTTATTTGTTAGCTGTTTATTTCTTGAATATTTTTTTATTTGTCTGTCCACATTCCAATCTTGCTTTGCCACCTAAGTAAATATTCATTTCTAAAAGCTTATTAACTCTAGCTGGCTAACTGATATCAAGCTGATTGCCATTGGGAGAAGTGCAATGGTGGGTGCTCATGAGAAAAAATTCTCCCCAACTTGTTCCATTCCTCTAAGAACTTCAGCAAAGAAGTAAACAACTATCCTTTGGATACCCAATCTGCTGGTGTGAATGAGGGTTTAGAGAATGGTCCCAGTACATGACCTACAAAAGGCTTCCTTGACTGAATTGAAGTTTCATTTTTCCCACTCTCCCAAATGATAATCACAGTGATATTTGTGAGCAGATTAAAGTTAAAGGCTCTTTTAGATCATTGAATGAAAGGCATTTTCAAGTTTCCATACATAAAAAAAATCACAATATTTTCCCTTAGGGTGGCTCTCTTCAACAGTCTCCTTTTCATAATCTGATCATCATATTATCACGTCTCATTAAAGTGTTAGCTTTACAAAAATATAAGGTTTGGACACATGAATTTTCTTGGCAGAAACTGCTATGATAAACACCATAAAAACACAATGATTATTTAAAGTGAACTGTTGTAGGGACTAGAGGCATGTGTGGAGAAGACTTTGGGGAATTGTATATTTGCTTAGAAATACAGATGCAGGTGTTTTGTTGGCTAGAATTACAGTTCAAGACTCCAGTTGGGAACATCTACTTGGAAAAGATAGGTTCCAAAACATGAAGTATGATGGTCTTTGTTGGTGGTTCATTTGAATGTAAAACTTTTTTTTAGTAATAATTGAGATGTCAGCTCTCCATCACACTTTCATTAGGTGGGAGAAAAAAAAATTAGGAATTTGAGATTTTTTAAAAAATTAGTCCTTGTAACTTTTTTGGCCAAAATCACGTTAGTTATCATTCAACAAAAGTAACCTTCATTTTCTCTCCTAATGTCTAGTTATAACATGGGGGATATTGTCCTCATCATAATCATAAGAATAAGTTCATGGATACCACACTAAGGATCTTTTCTTTAGGTAATGGAAACTACTGGAATGGAAACTATATGGTAATGGAAATTTGGGGAGCAGAAAAATGACATTGTAGATCTGCTATTTTAAGAAAATGACCTGTCAATGTTATATGAAATGATATGGAATTAGATTCCAGATTTCAATAACATATATTTTTATGAATCTTTCAGTGGGCTTTTAATATGGACAGTAATATTTGTAAAATTTTCTTTTTTTAATATTTTATTTTTTCCCAATTACATGTAAAGACAATTTTAACATTAATTTTTTTCAAATTTTGAGTTCCAAATTCTTTCCCTCCCAGCCTCTCCCCCCATTTGAGAAGGTAAGCAATTTGATGTAGATTGTATATGTATAGTCATGCAAAACACATTTCCATATAACTCATTCTGTCAGACCAAAAAAAAAAAAACAATAAAAATAAAGAAAGTAAGGAAAAAGTATCTTTGATCTGCATTCAGGCTCTACCTGTTCTTTCTCTGGAGATGGACAGCACCTTTCATCATAAGTCCTACAGAATTGTGTTGGATCATTATATTGCCAAAAATAGCTAAGTTATTTTTAGTAGGTCATCATACAATATTGTTACTCTGTACAAAGTTCTCCTGGTTCTGCTCATTTCAGTTTGAATAAGTTCATTCAAGTCTTTCCATGTTTTTCTGATAGCATCCTGCTGTACAACACTGGATCTAACAGCACCTATAAAGTTCCATGTCCTATGTCCTTCAATGCTGTTTCTCTCTAAAACACAAAAAGTGTGGAACACACGGAAGAACAGAGACATTCTCCTTTTTGCTTGATGTCTATGAAGAGGAAAAAGAAAATCCATAGCATTTCATTTTGTTTGTTTTTTTATTCATTCAATTTCCCCTTAGCAGCACAAGGGAAGACAATGTTGGTTCATTTATCAACTCTTTCTTACCTCATTATATTTGGTTGAAATCTAGTTTCTCAGCTCTCACTCAGTACAACAGTATTCCATCACAATCATATGCAACAACTTGTTCAGCCATTCCACAATTGATAGACCTCCCCCTCAATTTCCAATTCTTTGCCACCACTAAAAGAGCTGTTGTAAGTATTTTTGTACACATGGGTCCTTTTCCTTTTTTCTCTCTCTCTCTCTCTCTTTGTGATACAGACCTAGTTAGTGGTATTGCTTGGTCAAAGGGCATGTATGGTTTTATAGACCTTTGAGCATAGTTCCAAATTGGTCTCCAGAATGGTTGAATCAATATACATCTTCATCAATAGTATGTTACTGTTTTAATTTTCCCATATCCCTGCCCACGTGTGTCATTTTCCTTTTCTATCATATTAGCAAGTCTGACAGGTGTAAGGTAGTAGCTCAGAGTTGTTTTAATTTGAATTTCTCTCATCAATAGTGATTAGATCTTTTTTTATATATGATTACAGATAACTTTGATTAATCTGGCTGTTCATATCCTTTGACCATTTATCAATTGAAGAATGGCTCTTTTTTCTCCAAATTTGCCTCAGTTTTCTATGTTTGAGAAATGAAGTCTTTATCAGAGAAACTAGCTGTAAATTTTTTTTCACAGTAATGATTAGCAACTACATATTTCCCTCCATCCTATTTTACCCCTGTTTATCTTACTCTCTCTCTCATCTTTTACCCTTTTCATTCTCAAAAGTGTTTTGCTTCTGACTTTTACCTCCCCCAACTGCCCTCCCTTCTCTCAGCTTCCCCACCTCTCTTATCCCCTTCCCTTCCTACTTTCCTGTATGGTAAGATAGATTTCTACACTAAACTGAGTGTGTATATTATTCCCTCTTAGAGCCAATTTGGATGAGAGTAAGATTCATGTGCTCCTCTCTGTGCTGTGCTAGTCTCCTCCTTGCATGGGAACTGCAACTCAGGACTGTGACCAAGTTTCAAGGATAGGCAATGCAACAGAGTCCTGCCCCTGGTGCCAGCAAAGAGTTCCCTATAAATCTCCTTCTGACCAGTTGTCTGATCCCCTTACCCTCTGTGGACTGAGAGATCTAGAAACTGCCAAAGCTGCCACTGATTCAGTCACCGCGACAGGCCTGCTCCTAGGTTGCTGGGACCCTTTACGAGCTGGTGCAATAGACTTTTCCTGATGACTTTATAAGTTGTTTTGGGCTGAAAAATTGTTTCATCCCATTCTTTTGGGGTTCTGCTGCTCTAGAAATTGTTTAGAGTCATTTTTAAAGGTATTTGTAGCAGTTTGGGGAGATCCCTGCCTTTACTCTGTCCTGTAAAGATTTCTTATGTCTCTGCCTATAACTTCCATATCTATATATCCTCATTAGTTTCTCTTCTGAACTTCAGTTCTGCATCATGAACTGACTATTAGACATTTAGAAGATTATTCTATAAGTCATGTCCTGTGCTACATAATGTATACATAGTACCCAGTAAAATGTTTAGTAAAAAATAGATCTTAATATACGTTTAAATGGAAAAAAATGGCCATAATTCATTATATGATCGCTGTTAGCCTCAGAATTCAAATGCCTGTTAGTGAATCATTACCCTTGGTGCACGGACCAGTATCCAGGAGAAATAAGCTTTCTTCTCTAATATCTAATCTATTCCTCCAAATAATACCCCCCCATGGATTATTTAGTTTATAGATCAGG
Organism: Vombatus ursinus; assembly: GCF_900497805.2. Taxonomy (NCBI): domain Eukaryota; kingdom Metazoa; phylum Chordata; class Mammalia; order Diprotodontia; family Vombatidae; genus Vombatus; species Vombatus ursinus. The sequence goes on along the minus strand of NW_020954596.1, from coordinate 44,257,893 downwards.
GAAACCTCATTCAATGGTAAATTTTACTATTATGACCAGTTACATAATTTTCCAGAGAGCTATTAGTTAAAGTCATTTAGGAATTGTGGGGGGGGGGGGAAGAAATATCTTATGGGCATGCTAAAAATCTATAAAATCTATATCCTATTAAAGTGAAATTAGTACTATTAAAGGTGACAGGAAATGTTTTAAAGAAACAACCTTTATTTTAGGTTTTCATGCTACTCCTAGGGAAGTTTAAAAGATAATTATTTATTTAAAATCTTTTATAAAGTTAGACATTTTATTTAGATAATTCTAAAAATTATATTAAGGTATTATTTCTTTGAACATCTAAGCACATAATAGTTACTTAATAGTGAGTTGAATTGTTTAATCATGAACACGTTATGATTTAAACTAGAAATACATTTTACATATTAAGTTGTATTAATGCTTTTGGTTTTTACATTAATTTCATTTCCAAGTATATTCTCTCCAAATGCCTAGTGAGCTGTACAGCACTGGATCTGACAGCACCTGTAAAGTTCCATGTCCAATGTCCTTCAATGCTGTTTCTCTCTAAAACACAAAAAGTGTGGAGCACACGGAAGAACAGAGACATTCTCCTTTTTGCTTGATGTCTATGAAGAGGAAAAAGAAAATCCATAGCATTTCATTTTGTTTGTTATTTTATTCATTCAATTTCCCCTTAGCAGCACAAGGGAAGACAATGTTGGTTCATTTGTTTATCAATTCTTTCTTACCTCATTATATTTGGTTAAAATCTAGTTTCTCAGCTTCTCACTCAGGTCTACTAAATACTTTATTCCATAAATCAGTCCAGAGTATCTTAAAATCACCATCTAATACAACAAAATGTCCTGTATTATTTTAGACTATTCATCCACCAAAACTACCTTGTATTTAATTACTACATATACATACACACATATACATATATACTTAACTACTCTCTCTCTATATGTATTTATTCATTTTTATATTTATGCTGTATACATGTTATATGTACTGTTGCCTCTTCCATTGGAATGAAATTCCTTGTGAATAATGATTGTTTCTTTAGTTTCAGATTCCCAGTGTCCAGCACAGTGCCTTACACATAGGAAGCAATATTGATGGATACAAGCTAGAAATTTTCATTGTATCCATTTAATTGATTCAGCTCCTAACTAGAAAGGATCTCATGGGGGATAGAGGGTGAAGGGAGGGTATCAAATGTAATAAAAAGGAGATATACATTCAGCAAAGGTGATTGCCATTATAATGGAAGATAACCAACACAATCCAAATGCAAGAAGGATTCTGATTATAACCCTGATATAATCTGTGCATATACTTTTGGGGGTTTTTTCATGTGATCCTTGAACAAATGGCCCACATCAACTTCTCTGAGCTTTCATAAGGCTACAAAAAAGGCAGGGTGAAATGCTCTCTATTTATCAATGATAGAAGAGAACACATGTTCTTCCTACAAATTGATCCTACATCTAAGTCACTATTGATTAGGGAAATGCAAATTAAAACAGCTCTGAAGTACCACATCACACCTATCAGATTGGCTAACATGACAAAACAGAAAAATGATAAATATTGGATAAGATGTGGAAAAAATGGAACACTGATGCTTTGTTGGTGGAGTTGTGAACTGATCCAATCATTCTGGAGAGCAATTTTGAACTATGCCTAAAGGGCTACAAAACTGTATATCCTTTGAGCCAGCAACACCACTACTAGGTGTATATCCCAAACAGATCATAAAAGAGGAGAAAGGATCCACATGTATAAAAATATTTATAGCAACTCTTTTTCTGGTGGTGAAGAATTGGAAATTGAGGGGATGCCCATCCATTGGGGAATGGCTGAACAAGCTGTAGTATATGAATGTAATGGAATACTATTGTTCCATAAGAAATGGTGAGCAGTACATGTATAGCCTGTATCAGACTGCATGCCATCTTGGGGAGGGGAGGAGGGAAAATTTTAGAATTCGAAATCTTATGAAAGTGAATGTTGAAAACTAAAAATTAATTAATTAATTAATTAAAAAAAAAGAAATGGTGAACAGGTGGATTTCAGAAAATCCTGGAAAGATTTCCATAAACTGATGCTGATTGAAGTGAGCAGAACTGGTAGAACATTGTACACAGTAAGGGCAACATTGTGCAATGATGGACTTTGTTAGACTTAGCTTTTCTCAGCAATGCAATGATCTAAAACAATTCCAAAAAATTCATGATGGAAAATGCTATCCACATCCAGAGAAAGAACTATGGCACCTGAATGCAGATCAAAGCATACTATTTTCTCTTTTTTGTTTTTGTTTGTTTGTGTTTTCTTTCTCATGGTTTTTCCCTTTTGTTTTATTCTTCTTTCACAACATGACTAATGTGGAAATATGTTTAATTAAAAAAAATATTGATGCTACATCCAATCCTCCAGGTAGTGGTGACATGAAGGTCACCATGAAGCATGCACAGAATTTCCTTTCTAGCGTGCATGTGTAAGCCTTCCATACCACCAAGAAAGATGACCTCAAATCACTGCGCAAGAGGAATAACAAAACAAAACAAAATATATCGGTAATGATGAACTGAGACCAGAATTACTAGTTGTAGAAGAAAAGGCTTCATAACACTTGTAAAAAGGACCAACCCATTTGATAATCTCAAAAAGGTTCTGCCATAAAATATCACATCTTTTAATAGGAAAAAGCCTTCAGCTAGACCCCCTTCTTTAGGGAAAGGAGATTAAACTCAGTCATGGAGTCAGATATGTGCCTCACGCAGATCTGCAGGATTTCTAATATCCTGTCATTAATATGTTCTCAAATTCCCAGTTGAAGGGACCTTGGAGGTCATGAAGTGCAACACAGACCTGATGAGTAGTACTTTCTACAATAGCCCTGGTAAGTGTAGCTTTGGCCCTGGTGGAAACATAGAGGTGCTACTCATGCATCTGGCCCCCTTCAACATAGCCAAAAACCAGGACCACATGAACATGAACATGAACACAGTTTGGAGTGTAAAGAAGGTATGAGACTACCATGAACTGCCACAAGGTCCTGGGGGTCTTCTTTGGCTGTTCGCTCTCATACCCTGCACCACACATTTCAGAAATCCTAGACTGACAATCATGGCTTTTCTGATTAGTAATTCTCTCAATCCCATCAGTACAGTCCTCCTAAAGTTAACTTCTAGATTCAACACCAGAAATAATTTCCTTATCTTTTCCTTATTAATATTGTCTTCCTTATTAAAGTCCCATACTGATCTATTGATCTAGCAAAAAAAAATCATTAATGTATCTTTGGTAAATATGGCTTAATTATTCTTTCCACATTTTCCTTTATGTAGTCCTAGGTATGACAACCCTCCTCCACTTTTATTTAGTATTAGTGCTTGCCCTGTCAATCTCCATCTGGGAACTTCTATACCTCATATTTCTCTAGGGATGTGGAATGAGTGATGGCTAGTTATAATAGGAATGCTGAAGGATATACAAGTCAGATCAGGCATGGGGGTGTATTTTCTGGAACTGTGATAACCATATTTCACAGGTAACCAGTTTAACACCAGATCAAGCCAAAAGGCACCAGACAATGCTCCTCAATAGCTGAGGGGAAAATAGTAATTATATGTGATATAGCAAAATTTGATCTCTTGGCTCCCAGAAAAGACAATCATTTATTATATACCAGCCTCTTTGCTATCAAATTTTCTTATATGATTAAGCCAGGGGAACTATTTTGTTCAAGGTACCCTTAAGTTCCACTTCTTGCTGCCCCAGTAGTAGAATCTTCGTATCTAGTGCATCTCCCAGGCAAAGTCAATAGGGATACCCCTGTGACTCAGAAAGTTTATTTGAGCACCTGTCCTGCTGCATGCTTAGAGGCAAATGCAAATTTTGCCATGCCCATCCAATTTCCATATGTGAGTTTCCGTTCCATCATAGAGACTTTTTTTTATCCATTTGACCATTCAACTTTCAGAAGGATAACTCTCTTTTTTCCATTTTCTTTTACTCTAACTTTGTCCTGAGCTATTTGGTGCAGTAATAATATAAGACAAAACTTTGGGATCTCTTTTCCTAGAGATAGAACATCCAGATGACTATGCAGGTGGCAATGGTAGTTAGCTGTTTTTCCTGTGCTGGGAACAATAGCAGAGCTGAGATTGAACAGGAGCCAGAGTAAGAACTACCTTGGAAGTGGAATAAGCAATTTTCAAGCAAAGAGAGTGATTGGTCAGACTTGTCTACCTCCCAGCATTATACCTGGTTTACCCCCCTCCTTTTTTTACACACTCCTATTTGTACAAATGACTTTACTTCTCTGGTCTTCAGCTTCCTAACGTGGAAGATGATTGGGTTGGACCAGATGACCTTTGGTCCCTTTCAGATCCAAATTCTGGAAATAAACAATTACAGTCTGTATTTATCCTATATTTATAATGAAGGTTTGATGAAAGGTTGTACTCTTCATTACATATCCTAATACTGAATTGTAACTCTAAGTGAAGGACACTCACTAGAAAAATAAAGGAAAAAAAGGAATTATTGGCCTCAGGGGAATGAATTTCATAAACTATTGTTTATAACTATAACCCCCTATTGTTACAACTTTTTATATGAAGTCTTCTGATAGGAATTGGGTGTGTAATTCTATTCCTGAATAAACTTTTGCTTAAAGAAACTAATCTCTTGCCATAAATCATTAATCTCAGATCTAAATATGCATTATTGAAGTATATTATAAAGGAGAATTATCAAATTTTTATACTGTAGTCATCTTTCAAAAGAAAAAAGAGAGAGAGAGAAATAATGTGAAGACTGAGTCTTTTAAAGCAAGGAGTCTATTTCCAAGACTAAAGACTAAATTAATTTTGAACTTTGGGTTATATCACAATATAGTATCCCCATGTACAATATCATAGTGAACTCTAGCTCTAAAACTAAAAGACTTGTTAATGAGTTTTGAGTTTAACATCAGCAGTAACTTTCCCAGTTTTTCAATTACCCTTAGACATTTCACCACTTTCAAAATTAAGTTCTTAGATGATTATAATTTTAATAGTAGCTACGTTTGAACAAACTGTATCTGACCCAGAATAAAATACATGATGAATTGATAATTAATTTAAATTATGTAAATATCTAATACATAAGTAAAATAGGAGAAAGTAATTATCAAATAGGAAATAGTTTCTTCTTTTATAAAAGGAAAATTCAATGTCTTTTTCTGATTCCACATTTCTTAAGGCTGTAACATTTTATGATTATTCCTTTAATTTCCATTTCTACTTTGTAAAGTCTTTCCAAAGTCTGTAAGAATACTCAATTTTATGAGCTTATTTTCTTATGAAATAAGATATTTTCTCTCCTAAAAGAGCCATTCAGGGAGAAAGTCAAATTAATCAAATGATGAGTAGTTGGATTCTTCTTAACTGTGATCAAAAATATTTGTAAGTTATACAGAATAAACTGGAGAGCATCTCATTTACAGTAAATTAAGAGAAACAAATCAGTTCTGTTTAAATCCAATTTAGAGCTTCCATTTTATTTGGTGGATGTAAAAGAATGGCAGGAATAAAGCCCCACCAGGCTCTGAGCAAGTCACGGAAGACCAAGGCAACCTCCTGGGCTTTAAATTGCTAACTGATTGCTTAAGGGGGATTTTGATTAAGGTGCTTTTACATACCTTGCAATTAACTTTATAAAAACCATCCCAATCAATCAACCAACATTTAATGACTTACTAAGTGTCCAGCTCTGTGCAGGGCTCCTTCTTAATGCCAGGAAGGCAAAGTAGATTGCTATAAAGTTTAGACATCCCTAAATTACTCTATATTTTTTCCCCTCAGGATGATAAGCTATGCCATAATTTTTAGCTGGGCTAGAATAAATAGCATAAATACTGAGAGTGTTTCACAATGTTGCAAAAGTAAATAGATTTCAAGTTACACATGAGATGCCTTTTTACTAGCATTTTATGGGTATTGTTTTGGAACACTTAAAATATACTTTTAATGTTAAGGTATAGACTGCTTTGACACAAAACAAGCACAACAAAAACACAGAAATTATAGGATGAGGCATTATACTGGAGTATTATTATCAATTAACACCATTAATTATATAATCAATTAATACCATTATCAAATGGTATTACGTGTGGAGTCAGAGGGAGAAGTTTCAAAATCCAGCTCTCCTATTTATTACCTCTTTGACACTGGGACAGTCATTTCAACTCTAAGAAAATCCCAGAATCTAAAAATTAGAATAGAACTCAGGGGCCACTGAGTTTAACTCATGTTTGAACAAAAACCCACTCTACAACATAGCTGATAACTCATCACCTATTTTTCTTCTATTCTTCCAAATTGATAAAGGCAATTCTTCTTGGAAGATTTCTTTGAAAAGTGAGATAGTTTGATTTGATGAGATTATCTCTAATTGTCTTTCATTATGCACTGAACCTGAATCATGAACCAGACTAAGTTAAAAAAAAAAAGACACAGACATTGGGAAAGAATATCTATTTCATCTCCTGCATATTTATCAACTTAATCAAATAAATCCTGGAACACTATTAGTCTTTAACTTTTTAGTAAAAGCTTTGTCTTAATGGGTTTTGTACGTCTCTATATGGCAGTAAACTAATGTCTCCATTACATTGTATTAACATAGCTCTCAATTCAATTTATTATCTGTGCATAGTTAATTTTAAATAATTATTATTTTATATACTTTAAGTTTATATACTAGCTTTCTCAAGAAGATCAGGAGGATCTTGAGCAAATAGGTGATCTGTAGCTCAATAAAGTCAAATTTAAAAACATAATGTGCATGCATATAGAAACTATATACAAAATGAGTACATGGTAATTAGTGGGGAAGGCACCACTAACATTTGGGAGGATTAGAAAAGTGGTTCAGTATTCTTTCACAAAACTCATTGGCCTTTTGGAGAACTCTGACCTCTGTGAGTGTGTGTGTGTGTGTGTGTGTGTGTGTGTGTGTGTGTCTGTGTGTTGATGGTGCTGCTTTATTATCATTCATAGTGAAATTTTTCACAAGAGATCCAATTGTGCAGAGAACTAAAGAAAACCACCTTGTGAGCTGTTAGACTTCTGTATCCCTTGGGATTTAGGAATGAACTGGGTGAAAAGAGCTGATTCTTAAGTTTTTCCTAATGTCAAGCCAATTTTTTCCTCTTTGCAATTTCCACTTGTTGCTCCAAGTTGGAGCATTGCTTGGAGCCAAGCAAGACAAGTTTGAATTCTTCTTCCATTGTTCCATTAGAAAGACAGCACTCTACATTGTTTGATAGCTCTCACATGGCCCCCTCAAATGTTCTCTTCTTTGTCAAACATCCCCAATTCCTATAACTAATTGTTATATGCCATAGTTTGGAGTTTTAGTCCCTTCAAAATCATGGTTCCTTTTATCTGTAGTCAGATATCAGAAAACATTATTTAGCTCTTTTGTAGCAATGTTCACTATAAAGAGGGATAAAATTCTCACATACTGTCCAGTAAAACGATTTATGCAGAACACACAGTAGTAATAGAGTTTGGGATAAAATGCAACATAGAGATGTATGGTTTGCTGAGGAGAAAAAAAGTAACAGGTTGCTAGATTCAGGTTATAGATAACAGTGCATTTCTTTTTTCCTTCATCCTCCTCTTCCTCCTCCTCCTCCTGCTCCTTCTCCTTCTCCTTCTTCTTCTTCTAAGGGGACTTTAACTCCATTCTTTTACTCCACCAGCAAAAGTTCATAAACTGTTGGCATTACTATTTTTGAAATTAAGCAATAAGTACAAATGCTGGAAATGTGCTAAGCCATCATCAGTCACTACCACAACTGAAACCTTAGATTCTTGTTTGCTTTGCTTTGCAGCAGTCTCAATTTGGAATAAGTACTGCTCTGAGGAAACTCTGGAATTGTAACATAATGAAAAGTGATTTCCCCCCAGTGAGGATGGGGTCTACCTTCTACTCCATAAACATTTACTTTTGTCAGGGGACGCTTCAAATGACTTATATTCTGTAAGAATGGAGCTATCACATTGCTTTGTTTCAGAATGAAATAGACTTTTTAAAGGGTCTTGCTGTCCCTTAAACACTATTTATGTTCTCTTACCTTTATGTTTTGGTTCATATCATTGTGTCAACTCATGTTGCTCTCTTCCATCCTCTCTACTTATTCAAAATCTCCCTCTTTCAATGTAAATAGCAGCCCTTTCATAAAAATTCCATAAATACCCCAAACTGAAATCATCTCACTTTCCCATAATTTTAATGTGTAACTATTGTACAAATTACTTGGCATATTAATGTATTTCATTCAGCAATTATGTATTTATTAAACAACTGATTTATGCCATTATGTTATTTATGTAATGTAATGATTCATATAAGATTCAAAATTTAAATGATATATTCTTTGATGCCCTTATGTGACTTGTAGTATATGGATACAAAAAATAATAATAATAGCTTTCATGTAGCTCTGTAAGGTTCATAATACTCTTAACATATATTGCCTCATTTTATCCTCACTACATCCATTGCAGATTGCTTTATGATAATTATCCCCATTTTACAAGTGAGGAAACTAAGGCTGAGAAAGGTTAAGTGATTTACCCAGGATCACACAGCTTTTAAGTATCCAGCACTTCATCTATTGTGCCTAATAAAATAAGTATCATCATTAAAATTGTACATATATGCATTAGAAAGTTGCAAAGAACTATGTTTTCTTGTGTTAGATTTTTCATTCTTGTTGAACTGAATGGATCTGTAATTAGATTTTAGTTTTTCACATCTCTGTTTTGTACCTTGACAGCAAGTGTCAGAGACTTTTGTGATTCTCATAAGATATTTTTCTTCTACCAGGCAAGTGCTCAATAAACAGTTGTTGATTTGTTCTGAGTTGTACAGAATGGATAGAGAGTGTATTATGTTTATATGAATTGTCTAACTATAACTATAGGAGGCAGCTAAGTGGCTCACTAGATAGAGTTCTGGGTCTGGAGTCAGGAAGACCTGACTTCAATTCCAGCCTCAGACATGTACTAGCTGTGTGACTCTGGACAAGTCACTTAACCTCTGTTTGCCTTAATCCACAGAGAAGGAAATGGCAAACCACTCCAGTATCTTCCTCCCCCCCCCAAAAAAAAACCCTATGGACGGTAGGATCCACAGTATCACAAAGAGTCAGAAATTACTGAATGACTGAACAACAAACAATAAAACCATAGCTACAATATGAATCAATATAATGCCAGGAAATATACTAACTCTTTGTGTTTTAAGCAAATATCAGAATGATCTCTGTATATCTATATGGAATACGGATCAAATTCTCTCACAACAAATTTCAACAGACTTGTTTAGTTGTACTGTACTTGCCTTACATAAGCATCCAGGAGGTTCACTCAGAAATGTGGACACTGAATGCTTCCCCTGGTCCTGGATATTTTATGGGCCTTCAGGGGTGGGGAACTTATAGCCTCAAGGCCCATGTGGCCCTCTGGGTCCTCAAGTGTGCCCCTTTGACTGAATCCAAACTTCGCAGAACAAATCCCCTCAATAAAAGGATTTGTTCTGTGGAACTTGGACTCAGTCAAAAGGCTTCATGCAAGGACCTAGAAGGCCATGTATGGCCTCAAGGTCGCAGGTTCCCCACCTCTGGTATAGGTCATCATCTACTCAAAACCACAGCCTCTGATCCTCTACCCCCCACTAATCTATGTCCTTCACCAGCTTAGCAGATGATATATTAGTTTTTAACTAAAATAGTTTAAAAAGATAACAATTTGAGTAGAAATATTCCTCCCATACCACAGGAGACATGTCCTCCCACAGGTGACCCTATAACCAGTGTGAGACAGACCACGCAGAAACATGTGTGGCTAAAAACATGTGGATCTAGGGGGAAAATACAAAAAGTTATTCCTGGCATGTGTGTCCAGGAAGCACAAATGTCTAGTTCAACTCATGCCTCTGATACTCCTGTTTGCTCCATCAAAAAGCTTCCAAAGTTTTTTTTTTAATTATATGATCAGAGATTTTGCTTTCTCAACTGACTTGGGGTTCTCTGCTGCCCTCTTCCTTCTGCTACATTGGTCTCTCTGCTAGTATCACTCCTAAGCTTCAAGATTATCAGATATTATGCAGCCTCTTCTCTACAGGGAGAGGGCTTCATCAGCTCTTATAGTTTATAGCCCCAGGGGTCATTTCCTTTTAAAGATGTCATATTCCATTACGCTAGCTAGAGAAATCTATAGATGGTTAATGCCTTCTTTTGAAAATTTTCTCATACTGTCATTCACGTTCTCTTAATTTAAATTTTTACTTAAGTCACTGAATAAAATTCCTTTTAACTCCTCTCCTAACCCTGAGTTTCTAGCCTGGATCTCCTTCATATCACCCAGGAACTTTGATGATCAAACTTGCAGAAGAGTTGGGAAGGAAATTCATTTCAATGGCCAAAATGCCTCTGATTACTGTGCAAATCAACTGAGGAGCAAAACTTAAAAAGGATAGGTGGACTTGTTGAAGTGTATAATCTTTGCTCTACTTCCCACCCAGCAAATTAAAATTGAAGTTGGTAATCTCTCAAGTTAATTGGACATCTTCTGGGAGTTGACAATATTTTCATCATACTTTGATTTCCATTAGAATTATTTTTTTATCACCAAGAGTTTTCACAGGCTTATATGTGTATGTATTATATTTACATACACATAAAGTGTATTATGTTCCTCACATGTGCACTATAAATAGCCCCTGAGATTATTATTCTCAGTGGACCTGAAGATGAATTTTTCAACATCTTGGATTTACTTTCTGCTTAAATTTCCTGTTAATATAAATAAATATGCTTTGGGGCAATTGATCCAAAGAATCCTTGTTTTATTTGTTTACTTTAGTCTTCTGTTGGCAGGGAACAAAGGCAGCAATAACTCAAGTTCAATGAGCTGTATGAGGAGAAAAAAATGTGGCAGCAAGAACAAAGGGAAGAAGTGAGAAAATAGCTGTTCTTTATTTTAAAGAGATGTTTCTTGTTGCCTGGGATGTATATGACCTGTTTTGAGATTGCTGGAGTTCATTCACTTTACATTTTAATCAGAATATTTATAAGCATCTATGTGCTTCTTTAGTTTGCCACAACTAATCTGCGAGAGAGAGAGGGAGAGAGAGAGAGAGGGAGGAGGGGGAGAGACAGAGGGAGAGGGAGAGAGAGAGAGGGAGAAAACATACTTTTAATCTCCAGAGACTCAATTACCTTTTCACATAGTTCGCCATATCCAATCACTGCCAAGTGAAGAAAGCCAGGTGTAAAAAATGAATTAAAAGAGAAGAGTTCAGGATAATGTCAAAATTAGTTTAACCCTATAACATATTAATTTACTTTAGGTAATGAGATAATATGAAGGTTAAGGATATTAAAGTTGGCTGGGAACTCATTTGACTATTTTATACCACGCGTGAAGGAAAATCCTTTGGAGTAAAACAGATATTTCACAATAGACAATAAAATTGGGCAGCTACAACTGTTTTATTGTGCATCCAGAGAATTGACAACATGGAATAGTCAAGGTTATTTGGGTTATGAAAAGGTAGAAACACTTGTGTACTGTTGATGAAGCTATAAATTACATTTCTGACATTTCTAGAAAGAAACTTGAAAAATTAGAAATAATATTTGAAATGAAATGAAATTAAGAAAATAACTAAGATGTTCATACCCTTTGATGATGAGATCCCCTTGTTAGGCCCCTAAAAATAACAATAAAAAGATATGTTTTCTATGCTACAAAATGTATACAGCAATACTTTTTATAGGAGCAAAGCAGAAATACAATCAATGTTCATCAATTGGGGAATTATTAAACAAATTGCACTATGTGCATGATTGGAATGTCACTCCACTAAAACAAACAAAGAATGTTATGAATATAGAGAAGTACGGGATGTCTTATGTGAACTGATGCAAAGTGAAGTAAGCAGAAGCAAGGGAAAAAACAGTCACAATGATGATAATGTATAAATAGAAAGACCAATGACAACCCAAAAACAAAAGGCTGTGAAATTATATGAAAATGTATGAAAATGAACTCCCTTCTCTGCTTTGCAAAAATGGGTGATTATAGGTGTGAAACACTGGATATGATATCATATGTGTATTTGCTTGATCTTTTGCAAACCATTAACCTTTGTAAATGTGGTATCCTTTTCTGCAAAATATTTATGACAATATTTAATTACGTAATTCAGGAGTTTATTTCAATGAAAATGCTTGTAAGTCTTAAAGCATTATATAAATGGTCTATTACTAATAGATGTTAATAATTTTTTGTTTTAAATATTAAGAATGATTTGTTTATGTTATAAATGTAACATTATACCCAGTATCAATATGAATTATGGACATTATTTCCCATAAAGGTCATATTCTGTGGCATTTGCTACTGTAATAGTTCATCATTTTTGTTCATTTTCTTTTTGAGCAAACCCCTGAAATGGTTCTAACAACTACTAAACACATTTCAAAATCAATTTGTTTGCTGGTCTATTTACCCCCATTCTTACATTATATTCTTTTATTTGATAAAATTTACAGTGATTCATTTTGGAGGCTGGCCTGGGATTGACATATTTGGCAGGATTTTGACACTATATACTACAAAAAGGAGGCACATTTATTTTCACTGATTAACTAGGGTAAGTGTTAGTAAAGTGTCTGACCTCAGCTGCTTCTTTCATTGACTTCACTAGAAGCTCTGCCATGAACAGTAATGATGGTTCAATTGGCCCTTGAGTGATTAATTCAGAAAAGGTTTTGAAAGCAACAAAAGAAAAGAAAAAAAAAAGAAATGTGTCAGTTTTTTGGTTTTTCTTTGGAATAGCTGCTTCCTGGAAGGCAGCCAAGCCTATGGTACCATTTCTATTAACCCAGGATTAAGACATCTGAGTCACACCTTATTTTTTAACAATGGAAAAAAAAAAGAAAACAGCATCTTGACTAAGAAAGGACTAAATCCTTAAAAGAAAATATAAACCTAGGTAATAGTAATCTGATTTTGATGGTTAAAGTTACATCATATTGCTTTATCTTGTTCTAAGGGATAAAACTCAAAAGGGAAAGAGAAAAAAGAAAAAAAAGGAAGAGGGAGAAACTATATTAAAAGGGACATTATCTTCAAAAATGACTTTATTCTAATTTGGGGTTTTTTCTTCCATTTTTTTCAGTAGAAATATCATTTTTTACAAAGTAAAACAAATGTTAATATAATGCAATCAGGTTTATATCCTTAATTCTCTCAAGTTGGATAAGGTCCCCTGTATAAAAGGGAGTTGGCCTGAACTGAACATGATACTCCAAAGAAGATCTGACCAGACAGACTACAGTTTGGAATCCCAAACCTATATATGATACAGTTGGTTCTGCCAGAACTCAACATATGCATTCTTCAAAAGCACTTAGCTATGCAAAATTGCACAGTAAAAACCTCAGAAGTTATAGGGAAAAGTTATAGGGACACAGTGTTCAAAAACTTCCATCAGTGACTCATTATTAAAAAAAATTAAAAAGCTAGGAATGTAATAAAAATAGTAGCAAAATTTTGTACACATTGGATTGTTAAGACATTCATAAAGAATACAATAAGTGGTGGTGCAATCTGAGGCCTTAGGCTGCTGTTTGGCCTGCACTCCAATTCCCAGTGTCCAGGCTAGCAAAATTTCATGCAACTTGTTTAGGACACAACTCCAGGCCTATAGGTCTGGGTTGGGGGAAGGGACATCATGGAAGAAGGGGTGGTATACAGCAGGCTAGCCTTTCTCACTTACAGCTCCTATTGCATTAGAAGATAGAGAGCAAATATGGCATATTACCTTGCAAAAGACCAGAAGTTTATTTGTGGCAGTGGGGATCAGAAAGGTTGCAGCTTGTGAATTATAAACTGGCACAGATATTTATATTCAAGCCATTTCTTACAGAAGCAATCATGAAGAAGCAAACTCAAAATTTGTAGCATACTTAAAACATTCCCTAATATGTCAATGGCATTGGAACAAATTTGCTTTTTTGAAACACACATTATAGCAGAACTAACTATATATTAACTAATGAAGGCTAAAGATGTGTTACCTTTTTTTTTTGTTTTTGTTGACACAGCTCAATATTTGCTCATACCAAGCATGTAATTCAATTATATACCTTTTAATGAATTGCTACAAATCCAGATTTCCCTCAACAAATACAGGGCAAATTATTTTGTGTTTGTGGGTTTACTTATCATTTAAATGCAGGACCAATATTTAACCGTGTTCAATTTCATCTTGTTACTTTTGGCCCAGTTGTGGAACTACAGTCAAGTCATTTCATCTCTTAGGGGATTCAGTTTCAAATCTGTAAAAATGGAGTTTGCAATACTCCCACTACCTTTTTAATATCCTTGTTAGAAGAAAAATCATTTAGGGGTAGCTAGATGATGCAGTGGATAGAGCACTGGCCCTAGAGTCAGGAGAACCTGAGTTCAAATCCGGCCAAAGACACATAAGACTTTCTAGCTGGGTGACCCTGGGCAAGTCACTTAACCCCATTGCCTAGCCAAAAAAAAAAAAAAAAGATTTATATAGCTTAGAGTTCTACAGAAATATGATTTCTTAAGATCATTTTGAATCTTTATTTTGCCAAAGCTGGCATTAGCTCTACCTTCTAGTTTTCTGTCATCTACAAAATTAATAATTATGTCTTCTGTACTTCATCTAAGACAGTGAGTTGACATTCAAATCTTCTATGACCTATACCTAACCTATCTTCCCAAAAGTATTTCACATCACTTCCTTTTTTCCACCTTATCATCCACTCAAACTGAACAAATATTAATTCCCTAAGACACTATATTGTTCCAAATTCATCCCTTTTCTCAGGCTTTTCCCTCTTCCTAGCATGCCCTCTCACTCTTCTTCATCTATTAAAATCATACCCAACCTGTGTGGTCTATCTTAGATAATGTTTTTCACAGCCTCTTCTATATTAAAGTTATTCCCAAACTTGCCTTAGAAAGGGGCAGAGGAGTATATTACTTATCTTTACATGCACCAACATGCGTGTCCTAAACAAATTATGTACTTAATATATTATGTCATTGAAGTAGCTGAATTCTGTGATTTAATGCATGTCCTCTTAAGTTAGCCATACTGACCCAACAGCATTACTATCATACTATGTATTCAGAACAGTATTACCAGAATCTGGTGGTATTTAATAATATAAGCATGAACTTCCAAAGTGGAAGTTAAGCAACCCACAGAGCAGACCCCTTTCTAATGGCAAAAAATATTATATATCACAATGGCTTTAAGTTGAGAAGTTGAGGAATATATACTCACAAGACCATACTATGTGTATATATGTCTACAAATAAATTTAGTCTTTAAGTTATAGAATACGTATGTGAAGGGATATGTGTATGCTTATATGTGTGTATATATATATATATTCACTTACTTTCTCAACTTAAACCTCAAATAAAGTACATTTCTAATACCTCAATGATTTAATAGATCTGTGAGTTCATCAAATTTCTCCCACCAGTCATGCAATTTGTGATTCATGCCTTGTCATCCTGTGAGAAACTTGTCCATGGTCTTCCATAAATCCGCTATAGGGATACAGTCAACATTTGGCGATCCTCCCTCTTAATCTCTGAACACAATACATATACCAAAACAATACAGTGATTGTATATTTGCTATTCCTTATTATTACTACATGATCTACAAATCTCCTTTTCCAATTATACATCTCTTTGACAATATAGTTTACATCACTTCTCACATGCCATTTGACATTGGGATTATGCTTCTATATATTTATACCTACCATGAATTTTTATATTGTCCTCTAGGCCATCTATAATTTTGATTCTTCAGAAATTTTGTTATTCCATGATTTATAGGCATATATTATCACCAGGAGAAAATTAGTTTAAATGTCGAGTTTTTATTTGAGGAGGAAGCCTGGGGTCATTGTAAGAGTTGGAATAAAGTTCATCCTATTTTCTTCCTCCTCAAAACTGGATAAAGCTCATTGTACATCATCAATGTGTGTGGTGTGTGTGTGTGTGTGTGTGTGCGTGTGTGTGTGTGTGTGTGTGTGTGTGTGTACAGGTATATCACACCTGATATAAATTTTGTTAGACTGTGATTATAAAGATATGCTATAATCCTTAGTCTTCTTCTAACTTTCAGTATTGAATGAGTTATTCAAATATTCTGGTCTTTAATATTTTTCTTTTATATAATAATATTTGAAATTAATTATGTCTAAAATTGCTTCTAACATAAAATCCATGGGAGGTAGGTGGGGGTGGATCTTGAATGATAGGATCAGAAGTTTATTATCCAAAAGGCAAAAGAAATTTTCCAAATGCTTTTATTAAAGGAGAAGAAAGTAGGGGGTAGAGACAAGATTAGAAAAATGCATTAGAAAGTTTACTTCAGCAGTTGTGTGTAGTCCAGAGAGAGGATACAATGGATCCAGGAAGACCATATAGGTAGCTATTATCATAACATAGGTGAGAAGAGATAGGGGCCTAAACCTAGGAGTGGAGAACTTGTGGCCTTAAGGCCACATGTGGCCTTCTAGGTCCTTGGGTACGTCCTTTTGACTGAGTCTAAGTTTCATAGAACAAATCTTTTTATTATGGGATTTGTTCTGTGAAGTTTGGACTCAGTCAAAGAGTTGCACCTGAGAACCTAGAGGGCCATATGTGGTCTGGAGGCACAGGTTTCCCACATCAACTATGGTAATTGTAGTGACAGGGAGCGGCTGCATATATGAAATATTGTTGAAATGGAAATGATTTGACATAGCAAAGGATTGGATGTGTGAAATCAGGCAGAAAAACAAGTCAAAGATAAATACAAGCTTACAAAACTAGATGACCAGAAGGCAGATATTGCCATTAATAAAGATAGAAAAGTTAGAAAGAGATATAAATTTGGAGATGAAATATAAGACTTTAGCGATTTAAAACGTAAGTTGTACAGATAATCAATTAATCAATCAACAAATCTATTAAATTCATATTATATACCATATAATTTGAGGAGAAAAGAACTGATATGCCTTCATAACTTCCGATCTCTTCTTGATTCTGATTTATTTCTTTGTGTTCTCTGAGCCAACAGGAGCTTTCCTTTCTCCTAGGCCTGCTTCATAACACCCATGTTCTCTAATCTATTTTGCTTTCACCCAAAGTTCTGAGACATTGCCAAGGACTAAAAGTATCTGGGTAACTAGGGCTACATGAGACCATAAAGTTCAACCAAGAGCAGGTTTAGGCTTTCTGAAATTATTTTTATATTTCTGCTGCAGGAATCAAGGTTTTTCTTTCTAATATACTTTGTAAAACCAATGAAGATGTGAACATTATGGTTCCAAACCTTCATAATTGCCAGATATTCCTGGTTTTCCCTTTTATGCTATTTTTTGTAGGCTTCAATTTCAAATTTAAAATTCACATTTAGTGAATTGAATTCAGAACACAGTCTACTTAAGTCAGCTTCCTTCTGCTATGCGGAGTGAGGAAATTTAAATTCAAAAAGTAGCAAGTAGCTTATAAGATACTCTGCACTCTTCCTTATTCTTCTACTTCATGGATATAATCTGTTTACCAGCAACAAGGTTTGCTACAGGAAACGTGGAGAAAAATAAATTAAAAGAATCAAGTCCTGTCTAGGCAAAACACATCTATGCTTCAATGACTAGCAGTAAGCCATGGTCTAGTTTCATGGTTCATGAGTGACACGCGACATTTTATACAAGATGGTGAACATTCATGTTGGTAAGTTTTCTGAAGACACAGAAAACAACATCCTTACATAGGAATAAATCTTACATACTGGAAAATGAATTTGATGTGCCTTTGCTGAGATTTTTCTACCTGAATGGACTACACAGGAAAATGCCAACTTGAAAACAAATTGATTCAAACTTCCAAAAGCAAAATAAAAATCATAAAATAGAGAATGTGTCTTCAGACATTGCTGCATGGCATTACTTTCCTTTTAACATTCAAAAAGAAACTAATGGCTGTGCAGCAATGTCTGGTCATTAATCAGTTTCAAAATGATTATAACTAATGCTAACTGTTCACTCACTTATATCTGTCTCCTGTTAAAAGTGGATCCAATGTAACACTAATAACAATATTAAGAATCAAATAGCATATAATAATACTAAATAATAACAGTAATAAAAATAATAATAACTGCCTCAAAATCCAGACAAGTCCAATAGTATAAAAGGGTGTGGTAAATAGTCAAGTGGGGAAATGCCACTTAGGGTAAAGGAGGGACTCTCTGTGCCTTGTGACTGCTACTGTAGTTATGAAACCCTGGCATGAACCCTAAAATGTCAGCCATTAGGAGTCTGTATTAACTCCCTGGCTACCATGTTGTCACTGCTCCTATTAATTTCATAATATCTAAATTCTTTTTTTATTATGAATGATAATAATTAAAAACTACAAACATTTTGATATATAAGAAAAAGCACAAAAATAGAAACCTATATAAGAAAATGGATTTTTGTTATAAAATTTGTCTTTAAAGAAGCATATGTGTGTATATTTATAGTAATGATAATATTACTTTTATAGTGTGATAATAGATTATATCTTTATGTAATTTGTTATTTAGCAGAGCTAATGGCAGTCTTTTTTTTGTTCTGATACCACAATATGGTAAAATACAACAGAGAATATAAAAACTACTAATACCTCACCTGCTTGTAATGCTTCAGTGTAGAAGGTGTTGACAACTAAAGTGGGCAAACCAGGAGTGCACATGGAATGGACTGAAGGTATGAAAATTTTTATGATGTACCATTATTTTATCCATGGAAACAGCCTTTAATCACCATAGGCCAGGGCTTCATACTTTGCTTTTGACAACAGGAAAATGTCTTTAGTGCTTTCCAAGTTGTGTTACTCCTTTAAAATGCCTTGGAAACCTATTTATCCTGGAAGCCCATTCAAGACCTGGAATTCAACATTGGAATTACCTCTTGTCTCTGTGGTTTCTCCTTTTGATTTGATGTTAAACCAGAACCTCCATTTAAGGAGGATGCCTAGTTTAGCCATCTCTTTATTCCTCTCTAGGTTGTACTCCAAACTTTCTCTAACTTGCCCCTTCTAACATATCCCCAAACATATCCCTCCTATTCCCAACCTTCTTTTATGTAGCATTTTCTTCCACTAATATGTAAGCTCCTTGAAACCAAGGACTATCTTTATTTATGCTTGTATTTCTATCCTCAGTGCTTCACACAGTGCCTCATACATAGTAAGGGCTTGATAAACATTTCTAGACTGATTGACATAATATTCACTGTAAGTTTTGAGATAGCAGGTTTCAAAAGGTTCAGAAATATGATAAAGTCTCATGACTTTAAATTCCACAAAAAGAAATTAATCCAGAAGGAATGTCAAACTGTTAATACTGAAATTTTGAAGATTCAAACAAAAATAATCTTTACGAGAAAGAAAGGCTAAAATTGTCCAAGGAAACTGCTATACTTAGACCATGAAATTAATAAACATAGACCTTTTTAAAAGACGTATATTGAAGATGGAAGTATGGAAAGTTAAGTAGGATGCAGAGATGGTTAGGATTGAACCCCTAGTGAGAAAATGATAGGAGACCACAGTGCTAGGATTAGGTATGGGATTCAGCACCATTTAGTAACTCCATTGCCCATTACCTAGTTCTGGGTCATGGTTCCAGAGTGTTTACCTTTTTATGCTTCTCTTGGGCATTACATTTGAAAGTCGATTTTTCTATTCAACTCCAGTCTTTTCAACAGGAATTCTTCAAAGTCCTATTTCATTTAATGTCCATTTTTACACTGAAAGATTATGGTCAGTTTTGCTGGGTAGGTAATTTTTGGTTGTAATCCTAAATCCTTTCCATTCCACAATATCATATTCCAAGTTGATCCTTTAATTTAGAAGATGTGAAATCTTCTGTACTAGTCTCCTGGCCTGTGCTCTGGTCTGTAAGTGACCACAAGAACTTTTTCCTGCCCTGGAACTGAAACCTAGGTCTCTGCTCCACTTTGACCACAAGCTCTGATGTGTTAGTGCTCCTCCTTGCCCAAGGACTGAGACAACTTGGCTCTGCACACCCCCCCCAAAAAAAACCCAGACCTAATTAAAGGATAATCAGGGAAACTACACTTTTTTTCTAGAAAGTACCATAGGTACATTAATCCACTGATGGTGCAGTTGTGAACTGATCCAACTATTCTGGAGAACAATTTGGAACTATGTCCAAAGGGCTAGACTACTGTACTTGCCCTTTGACCTAGCAATACCACTACTAGTTCTTTACCCCAAAGAGATCAAAGGAAAAAAAAGAAAAAAAGACCCTAATGTACAAAAAAAATTTCTAGTAGCTCTTTTTATGGTTTTGAAGAATTAGAAATTGAATAGATATTAATTAAGGAATGGCTGAACATATTCTGCCTTAGACATTCTCTAGTTATAAGACTCTGAGCAAATCACATATCTCTCAATACCTCAAAGTGTCCTCATCAGTAACATGATAGAGTTCAACGTGATGACCTCTGAGGTAACATACAACTCCAAATCTATGATCACATGAATGATGTGACCTTACCCTTCCTGAGCTTTGATTTTCTCCTATGTAACGATACTTAGCCTACCTACATAGCAAGATTAGCATGAGAAGGAAATGAGATCCTATATGGCAAGTGTAATAGTAACGTAAGCTATCATTAAGAGTATTAGAAACATTCAGGTAAAGTTAAGGAAATCCCCATATTCCTTAACAGATTTCCATGTTTTATAGAAATTTAAGCAAGTTCATGTAGACTTTCCAGAAAGAATGAATATTTAAGAAGACAGATGGATTTCGGGAAGTAGTTGTATGCACATATAAAGTTGTATAAAATGTTGAACTGTCCATTTGTGATGCAATTTATAGCTACCTGTTGTATATGGGATCATTAAATCAGTCATAATAATAAATGAATGTTTATAAGCATTAAAAACAAATGCTTTTCATTTTCTTCTATTTAGTTCCTATGCCTGCTTCATTTTGGGACTTTCCATCTTTATATAACTAAGCACATTCATTTATAGTTTCTAGACTAGAGTTATCTATCATAAGATTCAGAATTCATGACAAACAATACTTTTTTGTATCTTGCTTAACCTTTAGTTTACACATATATATATATATATATATGTGGGATGAAAGGAGAGAATTTAGAACTCAAAATTTTAAAAATTAATGTTTTCATTTCTAAAATTTTGAGTTCTAAATTATCTTCTTTCCTCCCACCCCTCCATCACACATTGAGAAGGCAAACAAAATGATATCAATTATACATGTGAAATTATGAAAAACATATTTATATAATAGCCATATTGGATAAGGAAAGAAACTCAAGAAATGAAGAAAGCAAGAAAGTTATACTTTGATTTGCATTCAGAGTCCATCAGTTGTCTCTCTGGATGTGGATGTTCACGACATTTTTTTTTTGCTCATGAGTCCTTAGGAATTGTCTTGGATCATAGTATTAATCAGAATAGCCAAGTTTTTCATAATTAAGCATTATTACAACAACGCTGTTTACTCTACACAACTATCTCCTTGTTCTTCTTACTTCATGTTTCATCAGTTCATATAGGTCTTCCCATGCATTTTTTTTCTGAAACAAGCCCCCATTGTTATTCCTATGGAGTAGTACTCCAAAACAATTATATTACAAAACTTGTTCAGCTATACATCAATTGATGAGCATCCCCTCAATTTCCAGTTCTTTCCCACCACAAAAGAAGCTATTATAAATATGGTGTACATATAGGTATTCCTTTTTTTTTATCTCTTTGGTGTATAGACCAAGTAGCAGTATTGCTGTTCAAACAGTATACACAGTTTTATAGCTGTTGTGTATAGTTCTCAGTTCTTCTCCAGAATTGACTAGTTTGTAATTCCACTGATAGTTTATTTGTTTATATATTTTCACTCAACCCCTCCAGCATTTCTCATTTCTGATAGGTGTGAGGTAGTTTCCCAGAGCTGTTTAAATTTGTGTTTCTATAATCAATAGTGATTTAGGGCATTTTTTCATATGATGATGGATAGCTTTGATTTCTTATTCCAGAAGCTGCCTGTTCATATCTTTTGACCTTTTAACAACTGTGGAATGCCTCTTATTTTTTATAAAGTTGACTCAGTTCCCTATGTATTTCAGAAATCAGATTTTTTCAGAGAACCTTGAATTACATTTTTATATCATTTCATCGTCTCTGGTACTTTTAACAAAATGCATTTTCCTCGATTATCTGTTTTAATTAGGTCATTTTTGCTTTTGCTTTTTGTGAGATCATGATTACCCCTGACTTTTTTACTTCAGCTGATGCACAATAGATTCTTCCCCAGCCCTTTATTTTAACTGTGTGTGTCTTTATGTTTCAAGTGTGTCTCTTGTACACAACATGTTGTTGTATTCTTATTTCTACTTCTTTCTGATCCCTGGCAGCAGCAAGCCCTAGCTCTCTTCTTGGCCCTTGAACTGTGCCCAAGTCCCCTGCTCTCCTACAGCCACCTTGCTGGCTGTCCTCTCTGCCTTGGGATTGGGACCAGGACTCCTGCTCCCTTGTGACTGACCACAAGTGCTCCTCTCCACCCTGAATCTGCAACCTAGAACTGCTTATAATCAACAGTTTCCCGTCATCTCCAGCTACACCCAGTGTCAGCAATGGATTATCTGTATTCTCATTCTGACTAGTTGGTCAGCCCCCTCACCATCTCCGAGCTGAGAGCTCCCAATGCTGTTGTTGGCCTCTGAGGTACTTAGTGTGAATATAATTATCTCCATGTTATAGATCAGGAAACAGAAGCAAAGAGAGGTTAAATAATTACAGCTAACAATTACATAACACTGTGTGCTAGGCACTGTACTAAGTGCATTACAATTATTATTTCATTTTATCTTCACAACAACACTAGGAAGTAGGTGCTATTAATATCTACAGTTAGAGATTAGAAAAATGGGCAAACTGAGCTTAAATGACTTTCATAGGGTCACACAACTAGGTAAGACATGAACTCAGGTCTTCCTGACTCCCGTACCAGACCTCTTATCCACTGTACTACTTAGCATCCCCCAACGATCACACAGCTAGGAAATGTTGCAGCCAGCACTCAAACACAGGACTTTTGACTCCAAGCATGATGAACTTTCCACTAATCAGTGTCTGCTTCTTAATATATTCAATCTCAGAATGTATTTAACCTATTTAGTCTTCTTATCTGAAACAACAACATGTCCTCAAGGATTCAAAACCATCTTGATGCAGTATGCTGAGGAGTGACAGATTTTCTTTAGCAAGATTGTAGTGAAAGGAATATTTGTGATGGTGCTATAAAATTGAAAATTTAATATGGTGTGGAAGAGGATGCTGAAGACAAAAATTATAAATCACACATCATCCTGTCTATAGTCAATGCATATACTTAAAAGGAAAATATCATAAATTGCATTGTCATTGAATTTTAAATTGATTTTTGAGAGATAGTTTATTTCATTATATTAGTTTCCTTTTATGTTAACCTTAAATATGTTTGCCTTTGATAACACCAAACATTTAGGGAATGATATCTTTACTTAATTTGGGGTGACCCAGAAAGCACACATCACCCTTGATATGGACATTCTAAATCCAATTCCTTAAATTACTCGGTATTGATACAATAAAGCAATTGAATCTTTCTCTGAATTAGTAATCTTGGCATTTCTACTTGCTTGTTATCTGAGTATAAGTTGTGATCATACAATACAGGGAAGGGGAGTCAGTTTGGTGAAATGTAAAGAATATAGGATTTAAAATAGACTAGGACTTAAATCTGAGGTGAGTTTGAGTTTCATTCCCTCGGGAAAGTCATTTCTTTTTGTTTTGTCATCTATACAAAAAGAATATTCAACTAGGTGACCTCTAATATTGCTTCTAACTCTAAATCTGGAGTCTTATGATTATGTTAAGTAAAGTTATAAATGATTGGCTTTAATCTTTGTAGATCCTAGGACAAATTCTAGAAAGTGGTATTTTTGTTGTTATTATTTATTTTGGTGGTGGTTGGTTTAATAAATAATATAGACTTGTGTTATTTTAAATTTATTCTAAATGCTTAAATATCAGTGGAGTGGAGGGGAATACAAATTGAAGGATTCATTTAGCGAGATTCTTTCTACATAGGAGAATTTTACCATGAATACCTTATAGTAGGACTAGTTTATTTGTTTTAATCTTCTTGAAGTTGAGAAATGCTTCCATGAGGAATTATATTTGGCAAGCCCGTTGCAACCACCAATATCTCTGGTTAATTTTGGATTGATATCACTGTGGTATTAGCATGGAAGTGAATGCTCCAGAGAGTAGCCAGTTCCTCTGTGGAACTTCCAAAGCTTCCAGGGAGGCCTGTGAGTACCTCTTCTGCCAGGGAACATTACCATAAGAAAGAGGATAACTCAACCCTCAATTCCATATGGTTACAAATTAAGGCTTCAGAGAATGCAAAAATTTGATTTGATAGTTGATAATTTTATGAAAATTATAAAAGTAAGTTTCTTGGCAGATGAATCTACTTTATCCTTGAAATAAACTTCCTAAATCCCACTGCTACAGTGGTTAGTGAAGAGAAGCTACTAACAAAAACAATAAAAACTGAAAATTCCTGATCATCCTAATTATGTTACTGGCTATTTTAGAAGAATCCTACTTGGGTATTATCTCAATTTCCAGACACTAGTTTAATTAAAATATAGTTTAAAAGCAGGCAGGAATTAACAGGGTCAGGCGAATGAGCATGTTACCACAATGCCTCAGGTTTGATTAATCTTAATGGATTTCTGCTCAAATGAATTTATCTACAAAATGAGATACAGGTATCCCTAAGCTTGGCGCTTCCCCACTAACCTGGAGGTAGTTATTTTGAAAAATATAGCACTAATTAGTTATGTAAAGCTGTTATTTGAGAACTATTTAATTGAATTTGTTCTCAAATTGGACAGAGAGAAGATTTTCAAATTTATACTGAACATAATAGTCCTCTAAAACCTGTGGAAGGTTTGTGTAATTTAACAGTTACATTTCTACCAAGCTCCTCTGGATTTAAGTAGTGTGTCAAGTGACTGTGAAATGGCTTATGCTTAGTTGTATTTTTTAGTTGTATTTGCCCATGAGTAAAGTTTTTAAGTGTTAGAAGGAGCAGTGATTAGTACTACCCTGATTAGGGGACCAGACTCTGAGAATGCTGCCTTTGATGAGCTTTCAGAAACATGAGAAAATAATATTTTTAATTTAGGAAACTAGAACCTGACAAGAGAGGGGCCATTTCTATAAAATAAGGAAGTTATACTCAACACTCTTTAAGGTACCCTTCCATCTCTGAATCCTTCAACATTAGTGTCCATCTAATCCAACCCCTCCCCCTAAACAATCCTCTCTACAACATAAGCTGATAAATGGTCTTCAAAATTCTACTTAAAGACCAAAAGTGAGTCAAAACCTACTCTCATCTTAGGTAGTCTATCCCATTTTTAAAAGATTGTAATTTTTAGGATGTCTTCCATAATGTTAAACCTAAATTCACATCTTTGTAAATTTATCCAATGTTACAAGCTCTGCATTTGAGGGCCAAATAGAACAAGGCTATCCGTGTCTCACATTATAGCTTGTCAAAGAGTTGAAGATAGAGAACATGTCCTGTCCCCTCCACCATGGTCTTCTCTAAGTAAACTTCCCCATCGCCCAATCCCTAATCAACCTGAATATAAACTACCAGGGCATGGATGTAAGGCCCTCTATGATTTTGAATGACTTCCCTTCAATGTTTTCTACTTTTTTGATACCTTTAAACTGTAGTTCCCAGATTTAATCACAACATGCCAGATATGGTCTGACTAAGCAGAGAACAGAAGGATTATCACCCTTTCATTTCTTGAATATTACTCTATCAATGCAAACCAAAATTAAACTAGATTTTGTTTTTGCCTATTGCATGACACTATTGCCATATATTGAGTTTTCAGTCTACTAAGCCTCAGATTCTTTTTTTTTATACAAATTCCTGCTTTACTATCCTACTCTTTCTTATACTTGGGAATCTTATTTTTGAACCTAATATCAGTTCATTTAAGCTATTTCAGGATATGCTGATTTTTATCAATTAGTGGCCAAGCTGTTGGGTATGAGCCTGTTGGCATATCACTTGGGTGGTACTTATAAGAGTAGACTCAGTGAGTCACTGGAACCATTTTTGAAGCCACTCTAGAATGGTAGAATCTGCCAGATTTTATTTCTCACTAACCTTGCCTTCTAAACCTTTGCAATATAATGAGGCATGAGATTAGTGATTTGTGGAGTTGTTCTAGACCAAAGCAACAAGTCAGCACCCTGCACAAAATACCCAGGTCTTCACTGTTCATAGGAAGTTTAGATTTGAAGGCTACTCTCTAAAAAGGTACCTGGAGTAGATTATAGATAAGCTGTATGTCCTAATTGGCTGGGAAGCTAGATATCTGCAGAGCAATTTGAACTACCGCAGCTATAGAGAATTACTTTTAGCTACAGAGTGAGACTGAGAAAGGGATAGAGTATGGATGATAAATAGAGCATTTTTGAGAGGCAACTATAATATTCCTAAGGTACCCATAAATCTGAATTGAGCTGGGGAGCATTCAAGAACTAGTGACCTGAGTGTTTCAGACTGATAGGGAAAGAAAGGTATAGCAATGTTTCCCTATAAATGCCCAAGTTTTGCTTTCTCACCTGAGTGACCACAAGAGTGGGGGTGGGTGGAATGGTAACAAGAACTAATACTAGATATTACTCAGCATGTAGTGGAGCCATACACATCATATAAAAAATACAAACAATTTTTAAAAATACTTCCTTGAGTTTAAACTAAAATAACTGTTACAAAAATAGCCAGTTGCCTCTATTCCTGTAATATCTATGCATCTGTTAGCAGCCAGTGCTTTCCAGACAGCATCTGCTTTACTCTTGCACACAGATCAATATTTTTTAGCCCCAAAACAATACTCTGCTCATGTTCTGCAAAGAGGAGATCTACATAACTAAGAGACTCTATATCAGAACTTCTGGGCCCCTGATCTACAAAGGTCATCCAGCACTATTTTTACCATTTATACATCAACTTTGGCAATTGCTGTCAGAGTAAATAGTATACAGTTGTTCTCCATAAGCCTTACTCATCCTGCATTTCCTTGTTTCATTTTGAAAAACTATTTGGTAGCTATATATTTCTAACTGTCACACTACAGCGAGGGGTTCCTAACTTAGATCCATATACCCTCAACCAATAAACATGTATTAAACACATATAATGTGCCAGGCTAAGCACAGGGGATACAAAAAAAGAAGCAAAAGACAGGTCCCTGCCTCAAGAAACTTAGAGCCCATGAATAGATTTCATGAGGTCTATTATTTGAGAAAAAAAAATGTATGTATATATACATATATATATATATATAATCCTTATTTTCAGTGACATCTAACTGGAATTTCACATTTACTTCTATTACAATATTTTTACAAGAACTTATTATTCTAAGAAGAGGTTTTTTGGCAGACTGCCAAAAAGATTCATGATACAGATAAAAGAAGTTTTAGAACTCATGGCCTTGTTGGAGTCAAGATGGCAGAGTACAGACTGGTACCCAGATGAATTCTCACTACATCCCCCTCCAAACAACTCTAAAAGAATGCCTGAAATCAAATTTTGGAGTGGCAGAGCCAAGATAAATGTCAAAGGGAGACAGTTTTTTCTTTCCAACCGAAGACAACTTAGGAGGTCCACAGGAGAGGTCTGTGATACTGGCTCACATCATTTTAGAAGCACCAGTGCTGAGCCTTGGGGATAGCTGAAACATCAGCAGAAGCATCAGCCTCAGGAGCTCCTAGCCCAGAGGTGGTAGGGTATTGTACAACTGGTCAGAAAGGGATTACAGGGAATCCTTTGCTGGCTCTGAGCGTAGCTGGTGCTGATTGGCAACTCTATTGCTCATAAGAGTTCTCTTGTGGTTCCATGGTGGAGAGCAATGCTAGGCATCAGTCACAAGGAAGCAGAGGCTATGGTCATGATTACAGAGGAGTGCTAGCACTTATGGCTACAGGGGAGCAAGGTCCCTTCCTAGGTAAAGACCAGAGTGACTTCTCCCAGTATAAACCAACTTGGAAGCATTGAAAACTTGCAGACCCCCAGAACTATCTTGGAACACAGTTACAGAAAAAAAGCCTAAAGCTTGGCACAGTGATCCCCACCCCAGGTGAACATAGCCCAACTTTAACATAAAGTTCTACAGGATGGGAAAATGAGCAAACATCAAAAAAAGAACTTTACTGGGGGTGTGTGTGGAGGTACTAGCAGGCTGGAAAGACAAAGACATAAACTTAGAAGACAACACCATGAAAATAGCTGAAAGCAAATCCTCAAAAAAGAATGCTTATTGGACCCAAGGTCATCAAGGATTCCTAGAAGAGATAAAGAAAGAGATACAAGAGGTAGAAGAAAAATTAGGAAAGGAAAAGAGGGTCATGTAAGAAAATTATGAAAAGAGAATTAATGCCTTGGTAAAAGTCACAAAAATGCTAAAGAAAATAATACATTAAAAAACATAATTGGATTAATGACAAAACAGGCACAAAAATTTAGTGAAGAAAAAAATCCTTTAAAATCAAAGTAGGCTAAATTTAAAAAGGCTAAATAAAGCGCCAAAAAAGGCTAAATAAAAAAATTCTGCTTAAAAAAAGCAGAAATAGCCAAGTGGAGAAAGAGATACAAAAGCTCACTGAATAAAATAGTTCTTTAAAAATTAGAAGTATCAAGTGGAAGCTAGTGACTCCATGAGATTTCAAGAAATAATACAACAAAGTCAAGAGAATGGAAAAATAGAAGAAAGTGAAAAATATCTATTGGAAAAATAACTGACCTGGAAAATAGATCCAGGAGAGATAGTTTAAGAAGTATTGGACTACCTGAAAGCCATGATAAAAAACAAAAGGGCCTAGACATCATCTTCCAAGAAATTATCAAAGAAAACTGCCCTGACATTTTAGAACCAGAGGGCAAAATATAAATTGAAAGAATCCACTGATCACCTCCTAAAAGAGACCCCCAAAGAAAACTCATAAGAAGATTGTAGTCAAATTTCAGAATTCCCAGATCAAGAAGAAAATATTTCAAGCAGCCAGAAAGAAACAATTCAAGTATTGTAGAAACACAATCAGCATAACACAAGATTTAACAGCTTCTACATTAAGGGACCACAGGGCTTGGAATATGATATTCCTGAGGGCAAAAGAGGTAGGATTACAACCAAGAATCAGCTACCCAGCAAAACTGAGTATAATCCTTCAGATGAAAAATGGACATTCAGTGAAATAGAGGACTTTCAAGCATTCTTGCTGAAAAGACCAGAGCTGAATAGAAAATTTGACTTTCAAATACAAGACTCAAGTGAAACATGAAGAGGTAAACAGGAAAGAGAAATCATAAGAGACTAATTAAGGTTGAACTGTTTACATTCCTCCATGGAAAGATGATATTTGTAACTCAAGAGACCTTTGTTGGTATTAGGGTAGTTGGAGGGAAAAATTATATGTATGTGTATATAGTTAGCTAGCTAGCTAGCTAGATATAGATGTAGATAGATAGGTAAATATGATATGTAGATACAGATAAATAGAGGGCACAGGGTGAGTTGAAGATGAAGGGGTGATATCTGGAGAATAAAATTAAGGGGTGGGAGAAGATTATAATGGGAGAAGGAAGGTAGAGTCCAAATTATCTCACATAAAACAGAAAAGAAAAGGCTTTTACAGTGGAGGGGAAGTGGGGGAAGATAAGAGGGAATGAGTGAATCTTATTCTCATTGGATTTGGCTTAAGGAGGGAATAACATGCACACTCAATTGAGTATGGAAATCTATCTTACCACACAGGAAAATAGGGGGGAAAGGGGACAAGAGAGCAGGAGGATGATAGAGGGGAAGGCAGATTGGAGGAGGGGGTAATCAGAAGTAAACATTTCTAAGGAGGGACAGGGTCAAAAGAGAAAATAGAATAAATGATGGGCAGGATAGGACTAAGGGAAATATACTTAGTTTTTCACAACATGACTACTGTGGAAGTGTTTTGCATGACTGTACATGTATAACCTGTATCAAGTTGCTTGCCTTCTCAATGAGGGTGGGTGGGGAGGAGGAATGGAGAAAATTTGGAACCCAAAGTTTTAAGAGCAAATGTTAAAAAATGTTTTTACATGCAACTGGGAGATAAGATATACAAGAAATGGGGTATAGAAATCTATCCTGCCCTACAGGAAAATTGAAGGTGAAGGTGGTAAGAGAAGAGGAGGAGAGATATATAGAAGGGAGGGCAGATTAGGGGAAAGGGTATTCAGAATGCATGCCATCTTGGGGTAGGGGGAGGGATGAGATGGGGAGAAAATTTGGAACTCAAAATCTTGTGGAAGTGAATGTTGAAAACTAAAAATTAATTAAAAGAAAGTTTTAATATTATTAGCTAATTGCTATATTTTTATTTTGTATAAGAATTACAATTTAATTTAAGGAAAAAATAATAACCTATCTAGCAAAACTGAATATAATGCTTCGGGGGGAAATGAGCATTTAATGAAATAGAGGACTTCCAAGCATTCCTGATGAAAACATTACAACTGAATAGGAAATCTGATATTAAAACACATTACTCATGAGAAGCATAAAAAGGTAAACATGAAAGAGTAATCATAAGGGACTCAATAAAGTTAAACTGCTTACATTCTTATATGAAAAGATGATACATGTAACTACTATGAACTTTATCATTATTAGGGCAGAGAGAAGGAATCTACATAGACAGAGGGCATGAATGTGAGTTGATTATGTTGTTATCATCTCAAAGATAAGTATAAATAAGAAAGAAGGATGCACTGGGAAAAGGGGATAGGGAGAGGCAGGATGGGGAAATTTTTCTCACATAAAAGAGGCATGAAAGGGAGAGCTTTTATGTTGTTGTTCAGTTATTTTCAGTCATGTACAACTCTTCGTGACCCCATTTGGTGTTTTGTTGGCAAAAATATTGGAATAAATTGCAATTTCCTTCTCTAGCTCATTTTATAGATGCAGAACTGAGACAAACAGATTTAAGTGATTGGCCAAGAGTCACAGAAATAGTTAGTGTCTGAGGTCACATTTGAACTAACGAAAATTAGCCTTCCTCACTTTAAGCACAGGACTTTATCCATGCACCACCTAGCTACTATAGCCACATGAAGAAATGCTCCAAAACAATCTTGATTGGAGAAAGGCAAATTAAAACAACTCTGAGGTATCACCTTATATCTATCAGAAATGACAAATAGTGTAGAGGATGATAGAAAATAGGTACATTAACTAACTGTTGCTGGAGTAATGAACTCATCTAACCATCTGAACCTGTGCCTAATGGCCCATAAAATTGCATACCCTTTAACTCAGCAATACCACTACTAGGTCTGTACCCCAAAAAGATCAAAGGAAAAGGAAAAGGACCTATTTATACAAAAATATTCATAGAAGGTTTTTTGTGGTGGCAAAGAATTAGAAATTTAGGGTATGACTATCAATTGGGGAATGGCTGAACAAGTTGTGGCATATGATTGTGATGAAGTATTATTATGTTATGGGAAATAATGAGACAGGGGTGGTTTCAGAGAAAAAAAAACAACATGGCAAGACTTTTATGAACTGATGCAAATTGAAGTGAGAAAACCCGTGAGGTTATTGTACATAGTAACAACAATGCTATAATGATGATTAACTGTGACAGACTTGGCTACTCTGATCAACACAATGAACCAACACAATTCCAAAGGACTCATGATGAAAAAAATGCTATCCATGTCCAGAGAGAGAACTGATGAATGCTGAGTTCAATCTGAAATATAATTTTCTCACTTTATTTTCACTCTATTTTTATAATATGGCTAATAGGAAGATATATTTTGGATGATTTCACATGTATAATTGTATAATATTGTTTGCCTTCTCAGTGGGTAGAGGACTTGTGAGGAGGGAGATAATCTGGAACTCAAAATTTTAAAAAATAGTTAAAATAAATAATAAAATTTTAAAAATAAAACAAAAAAATCATTGTTTAGAACATTTCTATTCAGATGTTTTGTGATGGATCAAATGTAAAAAAAAAAGATTTTTGCTTAGGAGAAATCAAGAGTTATGGTGGATGAATACAAACATAATGCATAACAAGAAACAAGGAAGAAGAATAGTAGTAAAAGATGTCATCAAAGAAATGTTTAATTAAAAAAGATTAGTAATCATGTAGAGAAAATGAAGGCTATAAGGTGGACACCCCATGTGCTCTACTGGTACCATCACAATAAGAGGAAAAAACTCACCACCCCATCCCACCCCTGGTTCCTATAGCACATTTGGGGGAGTATATGGACAAGAGGATCATGGATGAGGGAAGAAAATACTGATGCATCACTGAAGATGTGATCATCTTAATGTATCATGTGATATATGTAATGTATCATCCACATTATTGACATAACATGCACAGATGCATTTGAATGTCTCTGTATATAAAGTAAGTTAACTGTGACTTAGAAATAGTGAGTTTTTAAAGGACATTGCCAGATGCTCAATGATACTAGGTTTTACAATATATTCAATGTGAGTGGCCCATATGCCAAATTACTTATCTGAGCCACTTGCGACAAAGTTTGTAGAAGAAACACTTATCCTTTTAGTTACCAAGCCACAAATCCACAAAGAGTTATAAAAGTCTAACTTCAAATTCAGATAAGAAAGGGCACATTTTAAATTCTGTACTTCAAATACATACAGTTGGATTAACTGTATAATTAAATCATTATTAATAGTATTCCTGGGATATTTACTAGTGAGTCAAAATCACCCCTGTAAATATTTCCCTCATTGAGGACATACTAATCTTGTAACCTTGACCAAATAAGTTTAAATTTAGAAATCAGATAATTCATAAGACAGAATTAGCGACTTTAAGTATTACATAGCCAATTAACTTAGTGCCCTTCATGACATGCCATGGATAGATTTTGTGAGATGAGGCACTGTGAGAGCATGGAGTATCAGGCCTTCACCCTTCAGGATTAAAGAAAATGCTATTGAGAATAATGAAGAGGATTGCATTAGCCGATAATTCACGGATTTGATTTTTTTTAACCAATTAAATTATTAGAATAATTACTAAGTTCTGGCTATTCCCTTTTTCTTTTTAACAATAGTATTTCCTTTTATATTTATCTCTTAAGGATGTATAGTCACCACTCAGATCTTCTGAAACCTGGTTTGTATTATTAAGTATGTGGATATATACAGCTAGTTCAGGTATGTATATCTATGTCTTTAGCATGTATGCATATGTGTTTATATAGAGAGCTGTGTATATTAGTTATATGTATTCACATTTTCAGTATTTGTGCATGTTCAAAGGTTCTTGATTCTTTATTTAAATAAAAATAATAATATATTAAAATTATATTTCATATTGACTTATTTGGCACATTAGGAATGTGCTGTAAACCCATTAACTTATAGCTAGCTAGATCAACCTTTCGAAACAATTTTAAGAAGACATGAAAGAAAACATGAGTCACATTTTCTTCATTTCAGGAATGATTTGGGAATTAGCTAGAAGTGAAAAAGAATATGCTCGAGTGCTTACATGTCATTATTGAATACCTTTTAAAAACTGACTCCAAGTTTGCTAATACTTAATTTGATCTATCTTTGTAATAATATATTTCAGACATAATAAAATCTTTAAGTGCTTTCTTCCTCACTAGTACATTCAGCTTAGGTAGCAGGTGCTTATGCTTTTTGGGCTAAAATTAATCCACTTGCTATACTTATTATACTCATATAATTTTGGAGCATCCAGTAAAAGAATAATGTTGTAACATGTTGCCATTAGTTTTAGCATGTTTAACATGTGTCTTCTGGTTTGTAAATAATTTGTTGTGTGAAACTTTTTGTTAAAAATTTTTATCAGGCTCTTATTTTTAAAAATAAAAATGAAGGTGCTTGTATTATCTGCAAACTAATAAACATAAATGAAAGAGAAAGAAAGGAAGGAAGGAAGGAAGGAAGGAAGAAAGAAAGAAAGAAAGAAAGAAAGAAAGAAAGAAAGAAAGAAAGAAGATCAACAATAGAGTTTATTGCTTATTTCTCAGTTTGGCTAAAACTACCTTGAAACCATGCATTCTATAAACTTACAAACGTTAACATTTCTTTCTCTTCCTTTGTTAAAAAAAAAACCTTCTATTATCATTATTAATGATAATTTATTATCAATGTTAATAATATAGTATTAACATTTCTTATTATATCATTAATATGATTGAAAGCTATTAAGATGAGAAACCTCTGCTTCTAATGATGTTCTCTTCATTATATTACAGGTTAGATTAGATAAAGCATTTATTAAGTATTTATAATGTGCCAGACAGTGTACTACTATAAAGAAAAATATAAGAAATCAAGACAGTCTCTACCCTCATGGAGCTAATATATCATTTTCAAAGCAGGGAAGAATGATATGGATCCAATGGAGGCAAGATGTAAAAGTTCAGAGAGTCAGAAGCAGAGCTGGGTCAGGAGTATGCATGGCTGATCTAGGCATTTCCTAGAGATGTTGTTTCAATATATTTTTTGATTGACTTTTGCAGCAATAACCAGAAGCCTGGGACTTTAGAATGTGAAATTAAAATAATAGTTCCTATTTTTAAAACACTTACCTTATACTAACCCTGTGAAATTGGGGGAGTAACATTTATTTGTTTGTTTCTTTATTTATTCATTCATTTTGCAATTTTGCGATTTTAGACACAAAGAAATTGAGACTCAGAGAATTGCAACGTTCACATAAATAATAGGTGGCACTAGGATTTGCACTTCTCAAATGTCCTCTCAAAATCACTTCCAGCCTGCCTCTGATCCTTGAGCTTGAGTCAATAGAACACATATAATGATGTATTATATTTCTAGCCTGAGATCGTGATTTCCCTAAATTTATGAACACTGTCTCTGGTTTAACTGCCAATTAATCTTTGATTAGAAGCATTGATATTGCTTTAAAACAAATTAATATGAAAGAGTTTAGTTGACTTTATTTTCAGTTGTAACTGGGATGCACCTTCTCCAGCTTCCCCCTTTTTAAACAAAAGCTCTTATATTGAACTAAAATTCTACCAGTTAACAATTATTGACCCAAATAAACTTAATCTATTTTTAAATGTTCAAAGCTCCATTTACATATTAATGTTCTTTTGTGTAAGTTTGTTTACAATCAAGAACAATGTTACAAGTCACTCTAATTTTTATCTTTTTAGAGCATCTTGGACAATTTGGTAGTGCACAGAATGAATTCTCAGGTTTACTGAATGAGAAGAATAGAAGCATAGGCTACGTGGCAGAAGTGTTCACTTTTACCAAATTATTCACTAAGAAGACATTGTTGATGTCCTGCAATGATCATTACACTCCACTGAGCTAAAATACAACCCTTAAGATGATCAGAGAAATAGAATCACAGAAATAACTGTGAACATTGTGAAGAGTCAAATCCATTCTAATACACAACCAACCACTTCTCCCACCTCAGACACCCTAAGGAAAAATCCAGTATTTAGAGATTTGTTTTACAAGATGAATAAAATAACTTAGACAAAATATGTGTCCTTGAGATCCAAAACTGATAAGAAAATCTTACTCCTCTTTCTTGAACTATTTCACTTTGCATGGCTAGTTACCTAATCTGAACACTTACATTGCAATTAGGCAATGCTGATGACAGAAAACCTCAAACTGATGGAAAGTAGTTATTATATGGCCATCAGGATAAGAACTGGGAATAGATCTGTGATTTTCTTGATAGTGAAAGCTCTCTCTATCAATTCAAATTAACACCTTCTCTGCAACTTTATATTTTTAGAAAATTGCCTAGAATAATGACAGATTTAATAACTTGCTTAGGGTCATACAAGTAGTATGTGTCCAAGGCATAATTTGAACCCAGGTCTTCCTGGCTTTGAGGTCTGCTCTATTCTCATTATGCTATGCTCCACATTTGGTCATAGACAAATATATACTGCCTATTATTACATTGGCGGCCATAGATTGGGATAAAATTGAAAGTGAATTTTTCAAAAACAAATGAACAGACCCCTCACCTATTATTGCTTCATTTGCTCCTTGAGGTCAGGAGCTATCAGTTTTCATCTAAGTATTTCTTATACCTATAACAATATGTGTCACATAGTGTAAAGATTAGTATTGTTAAATTTGCTAGGTTGAGCATAGGAAAACTTTTAAGATTCCTTCCAACATGGGGGGTGGAGCCAAGATGGCAGAGTAAAAGCAGTGACTAGCTTGAGCTCTCCCAAACCCTCCCCCAAATACCTATAAAAATGACTTTAAACCAATTATAGAGCAGCAGAATGCACAAAAAGACAGAGTGAAACAAATTTCCAGCCCAATACAACCTGGATAGTTAAGTAGAAAGGTCTATAGCACCTGGATGGGAGAAAAACGCAGTTCAGCGGGAGCATGCAGGCAAAATAAGCCTCAGTGAACCTGGAGCAGGCCTCAGAGGACTGAATCATGGGCATCTGTGGTGGCTTCCAGCCTTCTCAACCCACAAACACCAGACAACTTAGAAGGTCAGTAGGAAAAGTCTGTGACCATGGTGAGAGAGAAGCTCAGTCCCAGCCCCAGTCCCCCCGTGCACCCTGTGGTGGCAACTACTTCTGGAGCTTCTGGCCCACAGAATGAGTATAGAATTGGGTGGCTGATCAAAGGGGGGTTGCAGGGATCTCTTTGCTGGTGCTGAGGCAGGATTCTCTTCCATTTTCTGTGCTTGGATCTGAGTCACAGTTCTGAGTTGTGGTCCTGGAGTGAAGAGAAGTGTTGGTGTGGTAGAGCTTGTAGTGGTGGTGGAGAGGAAATCTTCCTCACAGCTCCAAGGCAGAAAAGAGTGCTTATGGTCACTCATAGACCAGAGCACTGGCCAGGAAAGGAGTAAACACCTCACCCCTTACCATACCACCTTGGAAGAGCTGAAAATTTACAGGTCCCTAGAACTATCTCTAAAAACAGCTGCACAAAACCCCCAAAGCTTGGGACAGTACATTCCCCACATTGGAAGCAGACCCCTACCTTAACAAAGAATTTTTAACTAAAGTAATTAGCTAGGATCATGAGGAAACTTCCCAAAAAATTCAGACCATAGAATCTTTCTTTGGTGACAAAGAAGATCAAAACATACAACCAGAAGAAGACAATAAAGTCAAAGCTTCTACATCCAAAGCCCCCAAGAAAAATGTGAATTGGTCCCAGGCCATGGAAGAGTTCAAAAAGGATTTTGAGAAGCAAGTAAGAGAAGTAGAGGAAAAACTGGGAAGAAAAATGAAAGTGATGCAAGAAAATCATGAAAAACAAATCAACAACTTGCTAAAGGAGAACCAAAAAAAAATACTGAAGAAAATAGTGCATTAAAAAATAGCCTAACTCAAATGGCAAAAGAGGTCCAAAAAGCCAATGAGAAGAAGAAGGCCTTAAAAAGCAAAATTGGCCAAATGAAAAAGGAAGTCTAAAAGCTCACTGAAGAAAACACTTCCTTAAAAATTAGAATAGATCAATTGGAAGCTAGTGACTTTATGAGAAATCAAGACATTGTAAAACAAAACCAAAAGAATGCAAAAATAGAAGACAATGTGAAGATTCCTTCCACCATGAATTATTTTGTTACCATAGCATGCAGGGATCATTTAGCAAGGAAGTAATAGAAGTATAGCCTTGTCCATAACAAAAATTTCAATTTTGGAGATTGCTGGCTTTAGAGTTTCCTATGTTACACATGTGAAGAAATCCTTCGGGAATGTTTTCAGGTTATTTTCCAAGAATGAAACATTGACAAAAGTTTGATTTCTCTTTTCATTACTTCATGGTTATATTCCACATGGCTACTTAACCCACTGAAGCAGCTCACAATCACACTACACCTAAATGCAATAGGGGAAAATGGTAAATGAATATTTTTTATTAACCAATGATCAGCATTCTTGTTGATAAGATTCTCCTAAACTTAGATGGGCTTGTGTTTTGAGGACACCCTATAATCCATCTCCAGGTCCACAGTTAAACCATTATAAGTTGTTTTCCTTAGAAAGTGTATAAGATGACAAAACTTCTTCCATGCCATAATAAAACAATAAAATAGAACTTCAGAGGATGAGTGATTTGTATTAATCCATCAATGAGTTCCAGATCCTAATCCTATATGAACAATGATTTAGGACATTGAAGGAACTGACAGGTAAAAAACAAGTGAGAGATCAATAGTGGAGTGTCTGCAAGGCCTGTCTTCAGTGTTCTGGTGTTTGTATGTGTGTGTGTGTGTGTGTGTGTGTGTGTGTGTGTTTTAATCAGTATCTTGAATAAAGCTATAAAAGGCCTGAAGTGCTTATCAAGCCTTCAAACGACCTAAAACCTGGAGAAACATGTAATTTCTAGGACAATAGAATCTGAATACTAAAGGACCTCAACTATTAAGTTTAATTGGAATGAATGTTAAATTCTATAGTTAGGTTCAAAAAAATAAACCTTACAAGTTTAGTATTATGAAGGTAATTCTAGAAATCATTTTGCTTTGAGAAGATATTGATGTTTTAATAGAAAACAGTCTTACTATGAACAATGTGATAAGGCAGCTATTAAAAAAAGTGAAAGTGAAGTTAAGCTGTGGTAAGAAAATTGTAGTATGCATAACAATGAATGCTAACCATAGCTGTATTGCATAGGAACTATTACATTCATTTCTAGAATGCATAATTTAGAGAGGACATTAGCAAATAGTGGCTTGAGAAAAGGACAAGTGATACCTTGAGTGGATTAGATACAATGCCATATAAGTTTTATTTGAAGTAACTGAAGATGTTTAGCTAAGATTAAATATATAACTTAAGGGGAACATGAATGAATCCATGATGCTATGGAAAGAGTGAAGAACTACGTGTATAAGAAAGTCATCTTGTAATTCACATATTTCAATTTCTACTGAAATATACCAATTGCATAGAATGGAATTTAAAGTCACAGAGCCTGATTTCACAGCCCCCACTCTGCCATTTAACCCTTGAGTGACTTTGGGCAAGGCACTTAACTGTTCATGACCTGTTTCCTCATCTGTAAAATGAGAATACCTCAGTTTCTCCTAAAATGAGAGAATGACCTACGTGACCTACATGACCTAAATGTCCCTTCTGACTCTAAATATTTTATCATGCAATCTTTAAGTTCTTTAAAAGTTTTTGAAAGACATCATATTGGGGACAGAGGATAATTAGAATTATTTTTTGTTTACAAAAGCAGAATTAGGAAGAATGCATACAAGTTTCAGAAAGGCAGACTTAGGCTAATTATAAAGGGAAAGGAGGACAAAATAAGTCTTCCTAGGAAATAAAGCTGTCCAAATTTGAAGTGGACTGCCTCAGAGCAATGGCTTCTTGTCTGGGAAATTGTGGAAGGGATTCCTAGTCAAATACAGTTTAGACAAATTAACTCTGAAGTGTATTCCAGTGATAAGATTTTGCAATTCTTTGATTATAAGGAACTAAATAATTATAAATTTCTGTTCTTATTTACAAATAAAATACTTAAAAAGTAAACAGCTCTTTATGAGTTATGTACATTACTTGTTCCCTTGATATATTCTAACAGATTGTTAGCACAAAATAAATCTCAATCTGTTTCATTGTGAATATAAAATTGTATAGGTTTGTACTGACCAAATAGATTATCATCATCATTGGTGTGCTAAGCAAAAAAACATGAATTTGCTTTAATTATAGTGTATAATGGCTCCTACCATGCCCATCATTTGCATTTCTAATTTGCCTTAACTATATACTTATACAATTTGGTCAATGTTTTGCATTAAAAAACTTTTTAATTTCAAATGTATCTGATAGTTCATATGAGCAATTATGTATTTAAATGAGACAATCATCCTATAATTGGCATATTTCAATTTCCACTGGGATATAACAATTATGTTGAATATGCTGTGGTCCATAATAGTATGCTAAGAGTTTTTGTGAACTAAAACTAAGCACAACAGGTTTAAAGAACATATTCCAGGGTTCCTTTCTTAAAGTTATTTTAAAAACAGGAAGATGCTATTTATTCAACTTACAACACTGAAGCCAAGAGAAATCATAAGAGACTTATTAAGGTTGAACTGTTTACATTCCTACATGAAAAGATGATATTTGTAACTCACAAGACCTTTGTCAGTATTAAGGCAGTTGGAGGGGAAAATCATATGTATGGATAGATGATAGATAGATAGATAGATAGATAGAGGGCACAGGGTGAGATGAAGATAAAGGGGCAATATTTGGACAATAAAATTAAGGGGTGAGAGAAGGTTATACTGGGAGAAGGAGAAAGGGAGTGGTAGAATGGGATAAATTATCTCACATAAAACAGACAAGAAAAAACTTACAGTGGCGGGGAAACTAGGGCAGGTGAGAGGGAATGAATGAATCTTATTCTCATCAGATTTGGCTTAAGGAGGGAATAACATCCATACTCAATTGAGTATGGAAATCTATCTTACCACACAGGAAAATGGGGAGGGGCAAGAGAGCAGGGAGATGATAGAGGGGAGGGCAGATTGGGGGAGGGGGTAATCGGAAGCAAACACTTCCAAGGAGGGACAGGGTCAAAAGAGAGAATAGAATAAATGGGGGGCTGGATGGTATTAAGGGAAATATACTTAGTTTTTCACAACATGTCTACTATGGAAGTGTTTTGCATGACTACACACGTATAACCTGTATCAAGTTGCCTGCCCTTTCGATGAGGGTGGGTGGGGAGGGAGGAAGGGAGGAAATTTGGAGCCCAAAGTTTTAAAAACAAATGTTAAAAAATTGTTTTCAAGTGTAACTGGGAAATAAGATATACAGGAAATGAGGTATAGAAATTTATCCTGCCGTACAGGAAAATTGAAGGGGAAAGGGGATGGGGGGGAGGATAGAAGGCAGGACACATTAGAGGAAGGGATATTCAGAAGATATGCCATCTTGGGGTGGGGGGAGGGATGAGATGGGGAGAAAATTTGGAACTCAAAATCTTGTGAAAGTGAATGTTGAAAACTAAAAATAAATGAATTAATAGAATTGTCAGAATAGCCAGAAAAAAAGTAAATAAATAAATAAATAAAGTACCTGTACTGACTAGGAAAAAAAACAAATCATAGAAACAATAATTTCATCAAAGAGAATGACAATAATGAGACAAAATACCAAAGCTTATGGGATGCAACCAAAACAGTTCTCAGGAGAAATTTTATGTCTCTAGATGCTTACATGAATAATATAGAGAAAGAGGAGATCAATGAATTGGGTGTACAACCTAAAAAGCTAGAAAAAGGAACAAATGAAAAATCCCCAATTAAAAACCAAATTAGAAATTCTGAAACTCAAAGGAGAGATTAATAGAATTAAAAGTAAGAAAACTGTTGAATTAATAAATAAAACTAAGAGTTGGTTTTATGAAAAAAAATAAAATAGATAAATCTTTGTTTAATTTGATTTTTAAAAAAAAGAAAGAAGAAAACCAAATTATCTGTATCAAAAATGAAAAGGGTGAATTCACCATCAATAAAGATGAAATTAAAACAATAATTAGGAGCTATTTTGCACAAATGTATGACAATAA
The DNA here is from genome assembly GCF_900497805.2 of Vombatus ursinus. Taxonomy (NCBI): domain Eukaryota; kingdom Metazoa; phylum Chordata; class Mammalia; order Diprotodontia; family Vombatidae; genus Vombatus; species Vombatus ursinus. Next base: position 44,215,985 of record NW_020954596.1, on the reverse strand, counting down.
ATCTGACAATCTAAGTAAAATAAATGAATATTTATAAAAATTTAAAGTATCCAGATTAACAGAAGAGGAAATAAAATACTTAAATAACCTAATTTGAGAAAAAGAAATTGAATAAGCCATCAATGAACATCCTAAGAAAAAATCTCCAGGGCCAGATGAATTTACAGCTGAATTCTAACAAACATTTAAAGAACAACTAATTTCAATACTTTGTAAACTATTTGGAAAAATAGGTGAAGAAGGAGTCCTACAAAATTCTTTTTATGACACAAATATGGTGCTGATACCTAAACCAGGAAGAGTCAAAACAGAGAAAGAAAATTATAGACCAATTTCCCTAATTAATATTTATGCAAAAATTTTAAATAAAATACTAGTGAAGAAATTACTTCAATTTATTATTGCTAATTACCAGGTGGGATTTATACCAGGAACGCGGGGCTGGTTCTATATTAGGAGAACTACTAGCATAATTGACCGTATCAATAACAAAACTAATAGAAATCATATGATTATCTCAATAGGAGCAGAAAAAGTTTTTGACAAAATACAGCACCCATTCCTATTAAAAAACACTTGAGAGCATAGGAATGAATAGAATTTTCCTTAAAATGATAAGTAGCATCTATCTAAAACCATCAGCTAGCATTATATGTAATGGGGATAAGCTAGAAGCTTCTCAATAAGATCAGGGGTGAAAGAAGGAAACCCATTATTGCCTCTATTTAATATTTTACTAGGAATGTTAGCTTTAGCAATAAGAGAGGAAAAAGAAATTGAAGTAATTAGAATAGGCAAAGAAGAAACAAAGTTATCAATCTTTGCAGATAACAGGATGGTATACTTAGAGAATCCTAGAGAACCAACTGAAAAAAAACTACTTGAAATAATTAACAACTTTAGCAAAATTGCAGAATATAAAATAAACATAAATTATTGGCATTTCTATATATTACTAGCAAAGCCCAGCAGCACGAGATAGAAAGAGAAATTCCCTTTAAAATAACTGTTGACATTATAAAATATTTGGGAGTCTACCTGCCAAGACAAACCCAGGATTTATAAGAACACAATTACAAAACACTTTTCACACAAATAAAGTCAAACCTAAATAACTGGTAAAATATCAATTGCTTATGGGGAGGCCAAGCTAATATAATAAAAATGGCAATTCTACCTAAATGTATTTGTTTATTCAGTACCATACTAGTGAAACTACCAAAAATATTTTATAGACCTAGAAAAAATAATAACAAAATTCATTTGGAAGAAGAAAAGGTCAAGAATATGGACGGAATTAATGACCAAAAATTGCAAGGGAACATGGCCTAGCCATACCAGATCTAAAACTATATTATAAAGCAGCAATCATCAAAATTATTTGGTACTGGTTAAGAAATAGAGCAGTGGATAAGTGGAATAGGTTAGGTACATAAGATATAGTAATCAACAACTATAGTCATCTACTGTTTGATAAACCCAAAGTCTCCAGCTTCTGGGATAAGAACTCACTATTTGACAAAAACTGCTAGGAAAACTGGAAAATAGTACAGCAGAAACTAGGCACAGACTCCAAGATAAGGTCAAAATAGTTACATGATTTAGACGTAAAGGGCAATACCGCAAGCAAATTAGGAGAGCAAAGAATATTTACCTGTCAGATCTCTGGAGGAGGGAGGGGTTTATGGCCAAACAAGAAATAGAGAACACTTAGAAATACAAAATGAATAGTTTTTATTTCATTAAATGAAAAAGTATTTGCACAAACAAAGCTAATGCAATCAAAATTAGAAGGAAATCAGAAAGCAGGGAAACAATTTTTTACAGCCAGTGTTTCTGACAAAGGCCTTATTTTCTGAAACATACAGAGAACTGAGTCAAATTTACAAGAGTACAAGTCATTCCCCAATTGGTAAATGGTCAAAGGATATGAACAGGCAGTTTTCAGTTGCAGAAATTAAAGCTATCTATAGTTATATGAAAAAAAATTCTCTAAATCTCTATTGATTACAGAAATGCAAATTAAACAACTCTGAATGAGTACCACCTCGCACCTATCAGATTGGCTAATATGACAGAAAAGGAAAATGATAAAGGTTGGAGAAGATGTGGGAAAATTGGAACAGTAAAGCATTGTTGGTAGAGTTGTAAACTGAACCAACCATTCTGTAGAGCAATTTAGAACTCAGAGGAGACAGGGCATCACCAACCAGATGCATCAAAGAAAGGTTCATGAGGGAGATAACATTTGATTTTTTCTTTAAGTAGGGGTAATATTTTCAGAAACAAGGATAGGAAGAGATATAAGGAATAATCTGAACAAAATCAAAATACTCCAAAAACATAGATATTTTTGAGGGGAAAAAGAGTTATATAATTCTCGAGAGAATAGTGTGGACAAGTAATCTGAGATGATGGCAGAAAGCTGGTATAGCAACAAAATATAGAAGACTTTGAGCATCAGAGAAGTTTTCACTCCATTTGAAATGACGACAGGAATTACTGAATATCTTTTGAAAAGAGGAATGACAAGACCACAGTTTTTCATTGGAAACATAATGGTGACATCAGGAGAACTTGAGGGAATTTGATGCAACTATGGAGATATTTAACCTAGAGAATAGAATATTCAAGGGTGACTGAAGTGTTTGCTGAAGTATTTGAAGGGCTCTCATATGGAAGAGATAAAACTTCTGTTTGTCCTCAGAGGATAGACCTAAGAGAAATGAGTTTAAGTTTTAAAAAGGTCAATTTTGGCTTGTCAGGGGGAAAAAACTTCCTAAAAATTATTGCCAAACAAATGTGAAATGGGTTACTTAGAGCAGTGCAGTTTCCATTCTTTGAAAGTCTTCAAGCAGAGGTTGAGGTACATTGTAGTGGGCATTCCTTTTATATAAACAATGAATCAAATGGCCCCTATGGCTACTTCTAACCCTAAAAAATCTGCAAGTTTTTATTGTTGCCATTTAGACATTCTAGGCAAATGGTAACTCAGATTTGAACTAGGAAAGAAGTGTTCATATTACCTTCTTTGTCCATTATTCTTGTTTGAAAACATTTACTGTAAATAATTATTATATAACCTGAACAAATATCATAAACTCCCTCTCCTTCCAAAAAAGGTCTATGTTGATTTAGTATATAGAAAGAAAATAGGATAAATTTATACGTATTGATATAAGGAAAAACAAAAAAAATGCAGCATTCTTCAGAGGTAAATTTGGAGCATGGAAGGTAAAAATTTAGCGTTTAGTAAAACTGGCAAAGACATTTTGAAGCAATGTGTTACAGTGAGAATGAATTTTTAACTTGAACTCTGATACTTAATATTTTTTTTGATGATAAGCAAATCATTTAACTTCTTTGGACTTTATTTTCCTCATCTGAAAAATGAGAATGGGCTATCTTAGCAAATGGCAAATGAAAGTCTTATGTGTTTTATATATCTGTTTAAGGGCTCCTGTGTAGCATACTTAGAGGCATTATGTATTATAGAATATACTTGCAATGCCAGAATCTCAAGGTTGTGAGGACAGTATATTTTACATTATAAAGTACTATGTAATTTGAAGTTGTTTGTATTATTAATAGCTTTACTTTTAGTAGTATTCTCTGTTTCAATGGAGTGCCAATCCTCAAGAATATATTTCCTCCAGTAGCTTCCCATAGGATATAAAATAAGATACAAATTCCTGGAGTTGAGAGACTTTTGAAATTAGGTTCCTGGATTATAATTTTATCGTAAGTTACACCTTTGCCCATATTTATTCTCCAGTCCAAAAATTATTTACTATTCCCTACTAAATATTTTATTTCTTTCTCCCCTCTGCACTTTTGTATAGAATGTCATATCTGTTCCCTTCTCTGTCACCCATGTGAATATGTGTCCTATGAATTGAGGCTGGAAAATTAGGTTTGAGTAAAATTATGTAGGGTTGTAAATACTGCATTAAGAAGTTTGTGTTTAATTTTAAAGGCAATTAGAAGTCAGTGAAAATTTTTGAGTAGCAAAGTGACATGGTCAGATCTTTTAACTGGGGAGATTGATTTGCCAGGTGTGTGGAGGATGGATTAGAGTGGGGAATGGTTGGGAATAGGAAGCCTAAATAGGAGGATATTAAAATAGTCCTTGTGAAAGGAGATGATGACTTATATACACTGAACTCTTATGTAGACTAAAGCTTATGATTCTCCAAAAATATGAATGCCATTTTTTTCTCTTAGAATTTTTGTTCCTTCCCCATAGAGTTTAATTTGGGGGGGAAATGTCCAAAACAAGCTTTAGGTAAAGATATATTGTCTAGATTTTACCAATGTGGATCCTCAATGCCATATATACATTCAAGGCAGCAATGCAAATTGGTAAGGGAGTTTTTATTTCACTCCAAAGGAAATGTGGAAACCACAAGAGACTCACAGGAGCCCATAGAGAAATACAAGGAACACAGGAGACATTCAAAGGACTCACAGAGGCCCACAAATGATGAAGAAAACAAATAAAGCATTCACAGCAGTTCCCCTTGGAGGAAAATGAACTCAGGGGTTGCCATCAGGTCAACTTTCTCTCCTGCAAGTCTCACACATTTCCTCTCAAATCAATAATGCCACTCTGTGAATTCAATTCCTCCTGGAAAGTAAGCACACTATGAGGCTGGTAGAAGGGCAATCCACTTCCTCTCAGATCTAAAAGTGAAATAATAAAAGATTATAATATAAATCCTTCTACCATCACCAAAAAAAAAAAATCCACTCTTCTGAAATTCTCTATTGTAGTCAAGGGTACTTTGTTATCCCAGTCACCCAGGCACATGACTTTGGTTCCTTTCTTGACTCCTCACTCACATTCACTCCACATATCTGACCTATTGGAAAGTTTTAGCCATTGCTCCCCTCACAACATGTTTCCTATATTTCCCCTTTTTTCCACACCTAGCCACCACTCTGGCACAGGTGTTCAGTACCTCATATCTTGCCTATTGCAATAGCCTTGTCTTGTTGTTCTGCATTAAATCTCTTCCCACTCCAGTCTATCCATCACTTAATAAAGTTATATTTCTAGTGCAGGGGTCAGGAACCTGCATCCTTGAGGCTACTTGTGGCTAGGTCCTCAAGTACAGCCCTTTGATTGAATCCAAACTTCATAGAACAAATAACAAAATTATTTCACTAGCTACATAGCTACTGAATTCCCTTTGAGACTATTTCCCAACTCTACCCTATACATTTTGTATGTATAGTTGATTGAGTGTTATGTTCCCCACTAGGAAATATACCCTATAAGGGATGGAGCTATGCTTTTGGCTTTCTCTACATCCACAGTCATTGGCACAAAGTCTGACACATAGTAAGCGCTGAATAAATGCTTGTTGGCTGATTGATATGGGTGATCCTCTTCACACTGCTACTGAAATCCCTCACTTACAGGTAGGAAAGGTCTCCTTTTAGGCCAAAAGGACAAGCATATGGCTATTTATTCCTTGTAGTCAGGAAGTACTTCCCTAATTGCCACCATTTCTTGGTCTACTCCAGGTACACACATTTTTTAGGACCTTTCCTCTCAGATTGAATGGCCAAACAGTGGATCCTTGATCCACACAGACATATCATTCTCTAAGGTGTTTCTATGTCTTGAATTGGGAAAATACATTTCCAAGATATTTCCCTAAGGTCATGTAGACAAGTACATGCAAACTATAATATGATTTTTCCCAATGATTCGTTTGTTATGATGTAGGGAATTGAAATGGAAAAACTGATTATCTGAAAGGTCAAGATGACAGAGAAGGTATCAGCAAATAGGTGCTTAGGGTCAGAGTTTAACTGTGAATCAATTCAGAATTTATTGAAAAAAAAAGGAGGGAAAGTAACCTGCATATATAAGGAGGGGCTATGAAGAAAGATAAAGTGAACAAAGGAGAGGAGGTGGCATGATAATGGCTGCAGAGGAAAGGTCCAGTTGTGGCATCTGCCCACTCCTACTGGTTCTGTTGTGTGTAGTGGTGGTTTTGGGGTGGGAGAGTATGATGAAAGAGAGGATAGACAGGAATGCACAGGCCAGCTAAAAATCTAGTGTCTCCCTGGGAAAAAAAAAGATTTGCCTGCACCCAAGATGAAAAGAATGTGAGAGGAAGAAATTTAGGAAAAATGGCAATTTTATTATGGCAATTTTAAATGGCAATATTAGCAGGATCAGTCTAACAGTAGGTCAGAGCAGCATAGGGAGAGTGTAAGGGTAAAGCTGAGCTGAATGAGAAGGAGATTTCAGTGAGTTGTAACAGAAGACAGGACTCTAACAGATGATGACTCTGAGTAGAAGAAAATAGGGGAACACAATATGAGAGTATAATGGCTATAGGTCAGGGAAAATATTTAACAAAATGGGCCCTCACCCTCTTAAGTCCTATGATTATATGGGATGAGTGATGATTTCACTGTTCAAGGTACATTCTCTTTCCAAACCCAGGAAGATTCAGAGTGAGAGTGGTAAAGGGTCTAGGACCAGTGGGCCACTAGTGGTTTTCTCCAGGGGTAGTAATATCTCAATTCCCTTCCTGGTGAGTGAAACAAAAGGGATGTTTCTGAAAATAGTAATAGCTATCTATAGCCTTATGTAGCCCTTTCATCCTAAGCATTGTGCCTTGGCCTTGGTCCTTTTTCTTCCTTGAGAGAGGTAATCTTTATCTTCTTTTTGTGAGGAGAGGGCAATGAAGAGATACAGTTTTTGATGATGTCAATGGCAGGCCTGGAGATATGAGGCTAAGGCCTCCCTTAATCTGTGTCCTAAGAGGGAACATAGTATAGTGGAAATGACATTTGGAATTTGGAGCCATGAACTTGGGCTAATAGAACATGAGTTTAAATTCTAGCTCTGCCACTACCTTGACTGATAATGGGCAAGTCATTTAATTTCTCTTGGGCCTTAATAAAGCCCTCTGTAAAAAAGAAGGGGCCAGACTATATGATCTCTGAGATCCTTTCCAGATCCAGGTTCATGATCCTCCAATTCCGTAGGTAATAGGTCCTGGCACTTAAACGAAGAAACGAGCACACAAAAAAGGCCATGACTTTCACCAAGTCACATGGCTAATTAATGGGAGTGTCAAGAACTGTATCCATGTTTCCAGATTCATAGTCCTCTTTCCATTTCTTACAAATATAAGGTTTACTATTCTCACAACAACTTTTATTACTTTGGTTTCATGTTTAATATTATGTAGTAAAGTTGTCACAGCATTTCTTCTCCAACTGCCTGTACATGTACAAATTACCATTTAGGGGTTGCTTTCAGAGAACTTTAGACAGCTTAAACATTAATGAATTACTCCTTTTTTATCCATAATGAGACTCCAAAGCATCTTTAAAGTTATGCATTCATCTGAAGTTGATGACAACAGCCTAAGACATTGGAACAAACTGTTAGACCCCGGAGATGTGCAGTTTCAATGCCACCTGTTTTTAGACATGAAATAAAGCACACTTAATTCAAAGGATCAGTGGATGATTCAGTATTCTTCTACCCAAAGTACTTCTAGACATTTAAAAACAATCTCATTTTCTTTCAGAATCAATTGAAATGCATCGGTCTTTCTGACTGAAGGACTGTCCCTCTAAATATTGCTTTTTCCAAGAAAGTTTTCTATTTTAATGTCTTGTACAGTGAAATGTTGAATTTTCCAACTCCCTAATAAAGTTTGTGAACACACACACACACTCCATCTCACTCACCAGTAATTCTCTTGAGATTACCCAAAAAAAAGAAAAAGAAAAAACCCATTGACTTCTCTAAATTCAATATTTAAGAAATGTAATCTTTGTTTTACACTTGTGAGACATTGAACCATGGAATTTTCATTCGCAGTATTTGAAGTATGGAAACTTTAAAAATAAGCAACTCCAAACTATTTACTTTCCAAATGCCAGTGATTCTGAAATGAGTAACTGCCATTCAGAATATTTAGACCTTGTATAAAGAGTAGAGGGAAATTTGTAATTGTTATGAAAAAAAACATTTTTGAAGTTCTTTGCTTTTACTAATTTATAATAGGAGAGTGACCATGAATGACCCTGATTTTGTAGACTTTACATTTTTCTCTTGTGAAGATGAAAAAAGTAGAGTGCCATATTTTTATTTCCTTGAGCTGAATTGCAGTTCAAATTTTTGAAAAAATAAGGACATGTGTGAATCTTTCAGTTTCAAATTGTTCTTGAGTATCTGAAGGGGAACTTTTAAGTGGTGACTTGGGAAAAGCTTTAGAAAATCTTTTGAAACATTAAAAAACATCAGTTTTGTTCCATTTCCTTTATAAACTAATCTCAAATTTATCTCAGGGATATTTCAGCGAGTATAATATAAAACTTTATCTTACCTGCCACTATTCCATTGTTTACATCATTGTTGCTATTGTCACTGTTTATAAATGATTCTCTGAAATGATTCCCATGGATGAGGTATTTTTGTATTGTTGTATATCTTCATTCAAGGGCAACTTAACCTAGTTAAGAAATTATTCACGAATATGTTGACTCTTTGATATGAAGAGTTGGTTTTTTTTTCCAATCTGATTATATGATGGGAAAGGTGTGTTAATGAACCCAAGCTAAAGATGAAGCTTCTTGAGGCAGCTGGGTGGCGCAGTGGATAGAGCACCGGCCCTGAAGTCAGGATGGGGTTAAGTGACTTGCCCAGGATCACACAGCTAGTAAGTGTCAAGTGTTTGGTCTGAGGCCAGATTTGAACTCAGGTCCTCCTGACTTCAGGGCCGGTGCTCTATCCACTGTGCCACCCAGCTGCCCCTATGAAGCTTCTTTAAACCTATAGAAGAAAGACTCTTCAAATGATGCTTGACTTGGAGTCAAGAGACATGGCTTCAAATTCCGACTCAGACCCTGTCCGATAATGGGCGAGCTAATTTACCCTTAATAGACTGTTTTGTTTTCTCTAAATTTGCAATAATAATGTTTATATGACTTACTTCATAGGGTTACTATGAAGGTCAAATGAGATAATCAGCCATTTAAGACACTTTACTAACCTTAAAGCATTACTTGAATGTGTTGTTTCTTCTTTCATCTCTAGTAGTAGTAGTAGGAGTAGGAAGAGGAGAAGGAGGAGGAGGGGTATTACCATTATTATTTTCCCACTGACTGAAGTGCAGTGGCGGGGATGAAGGATTGACCCTCTTTTGTTGAGGAAAAAATGTAGTTTCTCTCTCATATTTTACCAGACACCTGGGAAATCAAGTTTTCAGTAAATTCCTGACTTTCTGCTTCAACTAACCATCATAGCTACATTTATAGGTTTGCCCACATTCTATGATTAATTTTGGGTCAAGGAAGAAAATAACTCCACAACATAATTTATTCTTGCAGTTGGTCTCATATACTCTTTATAGAGGCTTCTTTTGGCCATCAATGTCCTTCACATCCTTGGTTGCCCACTCCATTTAACTAGGACCTACTTGCTAGGTCCTTAACTGTGCCTAGTACAGACTAAGTCCCTGATCTCAGCTATTTTTTTTTTTTTGGAATTGATCTTCTTCCTGATAAAACCTATGTAATCCCTACATCACACCTTAGCTTACTTCGTTATTTGTACTCTGGCCCACCCAATTTATGATACCTATAGTAACATCTTCTGTGACCTCCTGCTAAGGAGAAGAAGCAAAAGTTCTAGATCACAATATTAAAGGTATGGTTTCACGTATCTTGAAAAAGAAGCAGTAACCATGATAAAAGGACAGCTTTTCTTTATCCAGAACAAAGACAGACTTACCTAATTGTCTTTTCTTTTTGGTGTAGTTAGACAATGAACTATGAGAATATAAGTAATATGGTTTTCCTGGATTTCAGTAAGGTATTTGACAAAAGAGCTCATATGTTGTCCTTATATACAAGATGGGGAGATATGGTTAAGCAATAGAATTGTTTGATTGTCTAGACCCCAAAGAAGAGTCATTGATAGCTTGATGCCAATTCAGAAGGAGGCCTCTATTAGAATGGCCCAAGGACCTGTTTTTGGCCTTGTGGTGGTTCACATTTTTATCATTGACTTAGATGAAGGTTAAGGTGATATACTTATCAAATCTGAAGGTTCTCCAATGCTAAGGATAGTTGTTGACATATTCTTTATCTAAAAAGATCTTAATGGATTAAAATGATGTTTCAAATCTATTATGATAATAGAGATAAATCTTAAATATCTAATTAGAGGAAGAGCAAATCACTGAATTGAAGGCCAACGGGGGGGGGGGGGTCAGGAAGACTTGGATTCAAGTTCTGCCTCAAATTCATACCAGCTGCATGAACATAGAAAAGTTACATAAAACCTCAGTACCCCAGACACTACTGTTAAGACAATAAATCACATGTATAACTTGTATCAAATTGCTTACCTTCTCAATAAAGAGTGGTGCAGAGGGAGAAACGGGGAGAATTTGGAACTCAAAGTTTTAAAAATGAATGTTAAAATTGTTTTTACATGCAACTGGGGGAAAATAAAATACTAAATAAAGACAATAAATCACAGGAGCTACTGGCCTGCAGGTGAAGGGAGTTTTAAAACACTACTGAAATCACAGGTTTGGATTTTGTAAAGTGTCTAATCTACATTTGCATTCAAAAATCAACTTCATAAATACAAAAAAAAAAGAGAAGGCATGGCTAAACAAAAAAGGGTGAATATGTATGAGATACATAACACGATGGCCAAAAGTTGTAGTCTTAGGATGTGTTACAAGAAATATAGTATTGAGAATATGATAAGTTATAAGAGGTGAAAGCCCTGATGGTTATAATTCATTGTAAATTGCCTCAGCAAATCTATATCTGGAATATTATGTAAGTTCTAGGCATTAGAATTTAGGAATTCTTTTTATTACCTGTTGAGTATCCAGAGAAAATCAACTACAATAGTGACAAGTCTGGGACTATGCCCTATGAAGGTGAGCTAAAGAAAGCGGGGATATTTTTCCTGAAGAAGAGGAAGCTTCAAGTGATTGTGAAGTTGTCACATGGAAGACAAAGAGACATTTTCTTCTTGGCTTCAAAAGACCTAGAATCAATGGGTCAAAGTTACAGAGAGGTAGGTTTCTGCTCAATGAAAAGCAAAACATATTTATAATTAAAATAACAAGCTGCCTCAGAAGGTGGTAACACTTCTCCCTGAAAGGGATTCATGAAAATCTGGATAACCATGTCATGATTATGTAGTAGAGGTGATTCTTGTTCAGGTATACATTAGACTAAATGGTCATCTAGTCTGAGGAGCCTTGCTACTATATGATATTCCATGATTGTGTAAGTTCTTCAGAGATAAGCAAGCAATATCAGGAAGGTACAAATTCAGTTGTTGGGTGTCATGTCAGTCAGAAGAATACCCCAATTTTTTATGTAATCATCCTAATTTATAGTTATATGGTTAATTCATATTGATGAGATTTCAGGGAGCTGGCAATCAGGGAGGTGTGAAAAGAGGTAGTGATAGGGGTAGCTACAGAGACTAGGGTCAGGTAAGTGCCCAGACCCTGAAGGATAAGGGTAGCTGGAAGAGAGTCAAGTCTTTGAGACAGGTAATAGAACTTTTGAGTGATGATATCAATCCCTAGATGGTCTAGGAAACAGAAAAGGATACCAGACCCAGAAGAACTAGAAAAGCTGACAGGAAATGCATTTAGAGATCAGTTATTAGAAATGGGGGGGGTCCAAGGTGGGTGGAAGGTTTGAACACAAGAAGAAAGACAACAACCCAGTGACTAGAACAAAGAAGAGCAAAGATTTTTTAAAAAATCAAAGAACTTATGACAAGATTCACTCAATGCTGAGATTTTGTCCTAATTTCCCCTAGCTTTATACAAACAAATGGTGTAGTCAGTAATTACAAATCAAATTGCTTGTAGATAAAACTGAGATTGATTTTAAGGGATAGTGTTGTGCTAAACCTATTGCACATTGTTGGGTCAGTGGAATCATATGACCCAACTTTAAAGACCAGATTAATATAGAGGCAGGCACTCAAATATGCAGACATCCTGGTTTCTGGAGCAGAGAAGGAAAGTGGATGTGTGTGTGTGGGTGTGGGTGTGTGGGTGTGCAAGTCTATTTAAAGATATTTTCTTCACTAAACAAAAGCATATGTATTTTATCTTCAAAAAATAACCCAAATTGAGTAAAGTCTGGAATTTTAGCACATGACCTTACTTAAAAAATTCAAGGCTTAATTGAGATGCCTGCCTCCACTGGGAAGTCTTTCCTGATATGGAGCTGTTTAGTGCTATGTCCCTCTGCAACCTGCCATATTTGTAATTGCTGTATACCCCCAGTAGAATATAAGCTTCTCGAGGGAAGGAGTTTTTTTTTCCACTTTATCTCTATCCAGGACTACACATAAGACATTGGCATACACATAGTAAGCCCACAATAGATATTGAATGAATGGATAAATTTAGGTAAAGAAACTATAGTAGGTGACTGGAACCAGGATGACATAGAGCATCACAAGACTGAAGGAAACATGGAAAAATCTATTCTTTCTGAATATAAACAGAATTACACCTAATGTTTGTCTTTTTTTCTTTAGAATCTCCAAAGCAAACAACCTATAACTTGCCTTTTTAATGTTCCCCTTGTACTCTGCAAATGTTACAGCTACAAATGCTTTCTCAATTTATGTTATAAATCTCTCTTGCTATTCATTCCTCTGTCTTCCAATAATGTTTGGATAGGCTTATTCAGAATGTACTATTTATATACAATACAATTATCTATAAAACCAAAGATTTACTTGGTACTAAAATATAAAAAGGTAATCAGAACTCCTTCTCTTGTTTTTATTCAATAAGCTATTAAAAGAATTGAGGAATTTCTTATGTGAAACATTCCATTATTTAGGGGATAGAATAGTATCCCATATTATGAAATTATGACTACCTATTCCTACCAAAATATTCATCAATGGGAAATAAGCTTCCATTGGTAATGCCATTTGTCAAGAAAAATATTAATTCAATACTTTAGGGGTTGGTAGTCCATCATAGTTAACTAAAAAATTAATAGAATAGAAAGGTAGCATGTCAAACTTGAAAACTTTAAGGGAATATTAATTCTCCCATACTTTAGTAGATGAGTATCTTTTATGCTGGGCCCAAAATATATAGAGGAGAAAGGTAGTAGACTAGATTGCCCTTGGGAAATTGCAGAGTGTTCTTAGGGACTGCAATCTTCTCCTTGAAACAAGTACCTATCTTTTTCATTTTTTTGTCTAATAATAAAATACTTTTGATAATACTGAATGATTGTGTCACAAAACACTAGTCTCTAAAAACTTAAAGGTGAGAGTCATATAAATGAAAATGTAAAGCTCATGGTGAGTTGTAAAGAGGCTTCAGCATTTTACCGATGAAGAACTGTACAATAGAGGTACTGTGATAGAAGTCATCAGAGAAACTTAAAGGAAGCTGGGTAAGTCACATAGTAAAAGCAAGTGATAACCAAAGAATAGTATCCACACATTATCACAAAATCTAGGGTATTGTGTTAAGGGGATCTATCATGAAAGATTTATTGTAGGCAATCAAAAGGATTCAAACAGATTCTATGTCATCTGCATGGTGGGAGCGAGTACCCACATTCATAGATTAGAGATTTCTTGAAATAAGATCAGATGAATGGAATTTTGTGGGATAGAGGTAACATAAATCAGAACGTGATAGTGATTTCAGTTCATTTAAGATACATTTCCCTTGTGTGATGCCACAACTTTGAAATTGTTTGTTTTAAAAATATGAGAACAAAACTAATATTTTGGAATGATTTTAATTGTGTATGAAAGGACTATGGATTTAAAAAAAATGACTTATAATGTTCCGTGAGCTTAGACAGACTTTGAAAACTCATATGTGGGAGGAGAAAGCATTGTGATTTCTTCAGTATAGGTTTAGAAACTATTCCTGATCCAGAAACTTTCTTTCACCAAGTTAAATCAGCATTTGATTTGTGATTTCTAATTCTTCAGACTTGTATTGGGGGTAATGAGAGTTTAAATAACTCCCCTATGGCCACAAAGCAGTAAGAGGTCTAAGGTAGGATTTGTACAGTGGTTTCCTTTGTTCCAAGGCTGGTCCTCTAGCTATGATAGACTATTGCCTTCTCAGTGAAATAAGAGGGCTAAAGGTACAGTAATTTCAATACTTCTGTGAAGTTTTCATTTGGATTTTGATAGCACTCTGTACATGTTAAGTACTCAAGAGACATTACAATTAACAGGAGTTTGTATGAATTGCAAATGCAATCATTTCTAAATTAGATTAAATACTAAGCAGTTTTTAAGTATAAACCTTAAAACTAATCCCAAACTAGAGGTCCATTCATAACTGTGCTATTTGGTAAATTGCCTCTTAGGAAGCACTAAATAACCCCTGACATGGCTTATATGCCTTGATAGCCTTAGAAAAGCACCACCCTGACCAACAGCATCTGCCTTGCATTGGGGCTATTTAAAGAGATTAAACACCATCCCTCCTTCTAGAGGAAGGGATGTTTTTGAATCACATCAAAAGACATTGTGGAGCATGTGCACAAGAATACAGTACAGGCCAAAGTGAGTGCAGTGGTTCTCAATGTTTAAGGCAATGGATGATAGATCAAGAAAATAAAATTTTAAGTAAATAAATGGAAGGTTGTGGAGTCTTGAGTTCCAAATTAAAATTGGATACTGAATTTCTGATTTTAAAAGGTGAAATATAGTAGTATCTATAGGAAGATATGAAACCCATGAACCCGTTAGAAAGAGAGAAAAGAAAAGAACACTTTAATGGAATTATTTAGGCCTAATTGTTCTGGTGAAGTCTGAGAGGAATTCTTAGGTGACTAGATGAAAAGAAGAGAAGCTAAAGTAGATACAGAAAAAAAGATACAGATACAGAAAAAAGTAGATACAGTAGATACAGAGTGAACACAAAAACTTTGGAAATATCGTCATGTGGTAGATAGGTATGCATTGGAAAATTATGATTGGAAATGTATTCTTCTTGGAGGATAAAAGGAGGTGATAATCAGGAATCTACACTCATACTCCTACCTCACTAGCAACCTGTTCTTCCCTTCTTTTTTGATTTTCCTCTCTTATTAATGATAGACACCATTTTTATTGTTATTATTTAAAGGTTACCTGGTTTCAGCCACACTATTTCTATACCTATCTTTCTATTTTGTGAACCTCTCTCTCTGACCACCACACTGCAACTTTTCCCTAACAACCCCACTCCCTCTCCCTTTCCCTCCCTCCCTTTCTCTCTCTCTCTCTCTCACTCTCTCTCTCGCTCTTTCTCTCTCTCTCTCTCTCTGTCTCTCTGTCTCTGTCTCTGTCTCTGTCTCTCTGTCTCTCTCTCTGTCTCTCTCTCTCTCTCTCTCTCTCTCTCTCTTCCTCTCTCTCCCTCCCCTTTCTCCTGAGTTCTCTGACTGTCTTGTCCCTTTCCTCTGGACCTAATCTAGTTTGCCAGAGTAATTTTTGAATTGTGATACAAATCACTGGTGATATCACAAGGGAAATAGGGATTCAAGACAGGAGGACAGTATAGAGTTAAATTGGTTCACCAAGGGATCAAGATGGCTTGGGAAAGAATAGAGGAGTCAAGGGATTAGAGGTGGTGGTGTGGACATGGAGTGGGGTTTTCTAAAAGAAGGTAGATAGAAAGGTGAAAAGCCAATAGGCTATGGTCAGATGATAGACTTTCAGAATTTTTGAACATGGAGGTGTTGTAGGTGATGGTAAGATCAAGGGCATGACCATCTTTGTGTATGACTGAGGTATGGTGGAGAAGTAGCTCATAGGAAATTAATAGGTTGAGGAACTGTGTTGTTAGAGTATTTGAGAGCCATTATGTATGTCTCCTAATTTGAAGTCTCCCAGTATGAAAGTAGGATTTGGAGAGGAGAGAAATATTGTCAGCCATGTACCAAATGTATTGAAGAAGGAAGAGGAGTGACTTGGAGAGCTGTAGAAGATAGCTAACAAATTGTTGATTGGGTGGCAGATATGAATAGCATGAACCTCAGTGGAAGAGAGGTTACTGAGTGATATAGGTAGAGGGTAGAGCTTTGAAGTGGCAATGGGGAGCTAGGAGTATTCCAACTCCCTGCCTTGACCTTTGGAGCCAAAGAGAGTAGGTTAAGTTGCAGCCAGTAGTGGAAAGTGTAGCTGAAGGGGCTATGTTAGATGAGGGGAGCCAGGTTCCAATAATAGTTAGGGGATAAAAGGAGTAAAAGAGGTTTGGGTCACGATGAAATCCTTTGGGCAGATGGAAGATCCCTGGCCATTTTCCCTCAGGGAACACAATGCACCCAGCAGGAGACAGAAGGGACAAGGGGTGTGGTCAGAGTAGCTTTTGACCTTTAGAAATGTCTTTCTATTCTTCTTAGGTGGACAAAGAGGAATATTAAGAATGGAAAAGAGGCTAGTAGGTATTGATAAAATGAATGTGAGACCAAGGTTCCATCCTGAAGTAGATGAGAAGCCAGGACACGCATCTAATTATTAAGCCTCATTTGAGTCAATATGTCATTTTTACAAATTAAAATTCTCCTTAAATAAGAATAGGAAGCCTATCCAGAAGGTCAGGAAGGATAACATAGGTTAGAAGTAATGTGTTCCTATTATAGATTTAAACAGTATAGTGAAAAAAATTATTAATCAAAAAAGACTTCAGTGAATCCAACATTATGGTATGTTTGGGGTGGGGAGGAAACAAAATTATTAAAGTGAGAAATCCCAATTGATTCCTAACTTTGTTGCAAATTAATGCTATGATATTAAGGGTCACTTTACCTTGTCCAACTTCTTCATTTTATTCATGAGTAACACTCAGGCCCGAAGAAGTTACCTCTAAGGCTCTTTCTAGTGTTAACATTCTAGTTCAATCTATTGCTATAGTTGTGTTCTATGTACTCAACTATGCTCATGGATATCCTAACCCAATGATATTCAAATATATTGCATCCAAATTAATTGTTTTGAGGATGAACTTGATTTTCTTTCACTTCTGAAAAGTAAGTTTCAACCAGTTGAACAACCAGATTATCAAGACATTCCTGGCTTCTCTGGGCTTCCTGAGAAAATATTTCTGGTTATGATGGTGAAATTCTGGCCAAAGTCCAGCTTCATTACTACTGATGGTGCAAAATAGAACCTCAAGGATGAGGACAGTTCACTGAGTGGCCTGGGAGAAAGAAAATGGCACTGCTGTGAATTGAATGTTCTGAACATGCAGAGAGGAGAAGGTAGACAGGATGAAAACAACACCTCTGAAACCAGTTGTCAATGTCCCTTTTAACTATAAGTTGCAGGAATTGTCTCCCTGCAAAAGCAACAGGTATAGATAAAAAACAGTACATGACTATTATAATTTAATGGGACTTCCATATACATGAGAAATGATGTCTACAAATCAATCAACAAACACCATTCAGCATTTAATATATGTCAGTCACTGTACTATACAACTTTCCTTCTCATCCCTGGTAAAGTTACAGTATCATAAGAGATACCATTTTTGTTCTATCTTCAGGATAATTCATAATTACTTTAATGCTAGCTTATACATCAATCAAAGTCTTCTAACATTGAACCAGAAATCATAAGTTATGCATTAAAAGCTATTGACAATTTCAAAATCAAAAGAGATATTTTAATGTGTAAAATGACAAATATGAGAAGCGTTTCTAGGTTGCCCTTTAGCAAAGATCTTCAATATTAGAATCTTGTCTAATCTTCATTTGAACTATGCAATATTTCAGCAGGACTTAAGGATAGTATTGGTTCTTCAGAGAGCTGAACTGACAAGCAACTTATCAACATGAGTTATCAAAGATACGAATGAGTGCTGTGAGAAAGAGCAGGGAACATGTAAAGCACATTTACTATATAAATGTGAATTCAGGATGACAATTAAGCAATCCTGACTCTACCAAGATAAGGCTATAAAACTGAGGGGAATTTTTCTCAATAAAATGATTTCTGGAAAGACAAGAAGAGAACATAAGAAGTCTTTGGGGAATGATAGAGGCAATTCTTCCAATCCAAGTTCATCCATTCTTAGTACTTTGCTTCTGACTGGATGGCATCTCATTTTTCTCATATGACCCCTGTGTTTTTGCCTCAGCAATTTTTTCTGACAGCCTTTTTCACACATTTATCATTCTCTGCATGAAAAAAGTAGCTCTAGACAACTATTTTGATTTTTTTTCAATAAATCTAGTCTCACTTTCTCTGTCTTCTGTACTGAAATGAAAATGATTATTGAGGTTACTTTTATTTGTGATATTATGATTTTGTATACTTTAATATTTTCTGGGGGAATGTGCTTTATTAGTTAGCGTGTGCACATAATTATATATATATATATATATATATATATACATACATAGTGTTGTTCTGTTTAAATCTCAAAGGTCATCACTGTTATTCTTTTCCCCCCTACCATCCCTCTTGGAATTAGGCTTACTGTATTTATTCAATGCTTATAATGCAATATAAAATCTAAACAAAAAGCAAAAAAAAATCTGACTTTTCTCTTTTGATTTGAATTTTTTCATTTTATTTCATTCTAGAGATGTCAGTATTTACTTCCCTTGTAGTCATTTATTATTATCCTCAAACCCCATGTATTGAGTTATTTGCTTCATTTCTGTTTTTAAATAAAGCCATATTGGTTTCCCATTAAGGCATATTTCTTTACAATTCTAGACATTTGAAATTTCCATTGAAAGTTGAAATAAAAAAATTGCAAATTACATGAAGTGCAGTTTAAACTGGGAATATAGATTAAACACTTTTTGAGTAGGCTTAGGTAGATGAAAAATGTATTGTGTTTGTAGGAGTAGACACAAAACAATAATTAATAGATACATATTAAGAAACATTTCACTAGTTCCATGTCTACCAATACATCACATGTTCAAACCTGAGACAAAAAGTAAATCTGATGTGACAAATTACAATATGAATTCTCTTTCTTTTGATATTATTATAAAATATCTTTTTCATATTCAATCCAAATAGTGCCTCTAAATAGCATGCACATACAAATCAATATTCAGTTTAAGTTCAGTGACATAATATATTTAAATTTCTATTTAATTTTGTATTTTATCTAGTGAATTGTTAGAAAAATATGACAAATTATAATGAGCAAACTTGGCCCCAGGTGAGAAAACATACTTACCCCTAACCCTGACCCCAAACACAATTTGAGGAGATTAGGGGACCAAGGATTTAAATACTAACCAACACTATTAATATGTTACTTTTGATAAACTGCTTTTTTTTGCTCTTTTATTTTTAATCTTTGTCATAAGAGGAAACATGGATGGGGAGTAGGAAAGAAAATGAAGATATCAACAAAAATAAGATTGAAAATACATGTTTTCTTCCCATTCTAATCTCCTAAGGTAATTTAAAATAGATTATTTGAAGATGTCAAATACGTTATTTTGTTTTCATTTTTAAAATACTTTAAATAAAGTATTGACAAATATAGCTTTTGTGGCTCAAGGGCTGAATGAATTCATGTGTCTTTAAAAGAATATTTATTTTCAATAGTCAAATATTTTTGAAATTCCAAAAAGATGCCTATCTTCTATTTATTCATTCAATTTTCACTTTTTGAGTACCAAAAATTAAGTTAATATTTAAAAGTCAAAATGTTCAGGCTTCTGAGTATCTTCTGTCCTCCTTTGTGCCTTTCTGATACCATCCTTGAAGAAGAAAGGAACCCATAGACTAAGAACCATGTTGGTGCTGTTGTTTTATGGGTTTACCTGAACATTCAATGACACAACCAGTTTCTCACAAGCCTACTTTCTCATCACTAAAACACCTTTATAAGGATAGTCTATGCATAGATTGAAGGCATCCTTGATGAAAATATGGAAAGAGAACCAGTAAGAGTTCATAAATGATTTTCCAAAAGACATCTCAACATTAGAGTCAGACAATGAACTGAAAGGTACAAAGATAATAACCCTGCCCTTAGTTTGTAGGTTATTGAAATAAAACATTTTATTTTTTAGAATAAAAAGAAGCATTAAAGGTTCTCTTTCAAAAGAATATCTTCCACACATGCCTTAAAACTACAAAAAAATTATTCAATGTGTGCAGCAATTGCTTTGATCAACTGCCCTCTTATTATCAATTGAGATTTGAAAAAAAAATAGGAAGACATGCTCACCAAAGTTATTTGCTACTGTCAAGTAGGAAAAGGAATTCCTCATGCATAGTGTCATCTTATAAATGCTCCTATTTGTAAGTAAGGTTGTCTCAGTGAATTAAGGCCTAAGACACTACAATTTCATTCACACAAGAGTTCAGCCATATAATCTATATAGAAAAAAGCAAGTGGATGAGAGTGCCTGTTGTCCAGATTATTGTGTGAAATCCTTTGAACATCTCATTGAATTGGTCTGTCATTACATATATCTTGGACAAATTTTGAAGATGGACAGGGGAGTAAATGGAGTAAAACTAAGGGAAAGGACTAAATTTCTTTTGAGAAATTGTACTCACTTTCAATGACCCCATTTGTTTTATTTTCCTGGAACATATATCCAAATCAAAAGCAAAAACAAACAAACAAAAAAAAAAAAACCTGAGTCATACAACATATTGTGTCTCCTTTTCTGCCAAACTATTTGCCCTGATTATATATTTTGTGCATCATTATAACAGATTAATTTATTCCACTATTTCAAACATTAATGATAAGTATTAACAATTTTTAAAAAAGATAAAAATATAAAGAAGGAAAAGTTGATTTAAATATATAAACCAAAGAACTAATATTGAATATCATTCATTCATTCAACAACCAACTAATCAGCAAATAGAACACCATACCAGATGCTGAGTGACATGCAACAATAATTATAACATATTTTCTGTCCTCATCCTGATGGGAAGAAGATGTGTGACACAAATAAAAATAGAATATAATTTTATAATAAATATATACTAAAATATAGTTATGGAACAAGATAAAAACATGAAAGAAGTAAAGCATGTTGTATCAGATGTCAGAATCAGTTCTAACTGAGAGATCAAGGAAAGTTTCATGGAGCAGGGAATATTAGAGCTGGACCATCTAGGATGGGTTAATTTTCAATAGGAAGAAAGAGAAAGATTTTGAAAACATTCTCAGAATGGAAAATGGAGTAAGCAAAGGCCCAGCATTGATTCATCCAGGATGAGTCTTATAATTGGAAGGAATCATGCTTGAAAGTAACTAAATAATAGTCTTACTGAGATTGATCATCTATCAACATATATAGACATGTACAAAACTGAATTTGTATATCTATATCAGAAAATCAACTTACATGACTCTCTTGTAAGATACTTAATTTGAATCTAACTACTGTGCATCAACTCTGAACTGGGTTACTCTTACATACTAATAAATGAGGAGAGCTAATATAAATATTTGATGTTCAAAGAGGGTAAATCTTCCAGGATCATGAAACCCTTGAAAGACATTACCTTCTTAATTTCATCAATTTGATGATGTACATTAAGTAGCAGATATTACAATAGCCTTTCTATACTTTAACAAAGATCACAGAACACGGTAGAGCATTTGTCTGTATTGCTCATATGAACTTATATAATAATAATTCATCTTGGCATGCATATGTTTTCATCTCTTCCAACTAGATTGCAACCTGAAAATAACTGTCTTCTATTCTTTAAATCACTTACTGACCTTAGAACTTTGTTCCCCTTTCATATTAAAGCTGTTTAATACATATTTATAAATGATCTATACATCATCCATTCTGTAAGCCTCCCTGCTCCACTTTCTTGAAGACCCAGCAAATAGTACTTAATCATGACTTCTCATTTCTTTCTTTTTTTTTTTTGGAAGGAACCTTAGAAACCATTTTATTTTATTTTATTTTTTATTAATTTATTTTGATTTATCAATAATCACTTCCATATGCTTTTGAGTTTAAAATTTTTCTCCCCCTTCCACCCCACCACCCTCCCCAAGATGGCACACAATCTAATATAGGCTATACATTTACATTCAAATTAAACATATTTTCACATTAGTGATGTTTTAAGTAGAAATTAAAACCAATAGGAGGAACCATCAGAAAGAGGAAACAAAACTCAACAGAAGAGAAAAAAAACAACAATTCAGGTTCCACAGTTCTTTCTTTGGGCGTGGATAACATTTTCCATCACGAGGCCTTTGGAGATGTCTTAGATCCTAGTATTGCCAGGAAGGGTTATGTTTATCAATATTAGTCATTACACAACGTGGCTGTTATTGTGTACAATGTTCTCTTGGGTCTGCTCACTTCACTCAGCATCAGACCATACAAGTCTTTCCAGGTTTTTCTGAAGTCAGCCTGTTCATCATTTCTTATAGCACAGTAGTATTCCATCACATTCATATACCACAACTTGCTCAACCATTCCCCAATTGATGGGCATCCTCTCAATTTCCAATTCTTTGCCACCACAAAAAGAGCTCCTATGAATATTTTTGTACATGTAGGTCCTTTTCCCATTTGTGTTATCTCTTTGGGATATAGCCCTATAAGTGTTATTGCTGGGTCAAAGGGTATGCACTTTTTTATAGCCCTTTGGGCATAGTTCCAAATTGCTCTCCAAAATGGTTGGATCATTTATTTCACAACTTCACCAACAATGCATTAGTGTTCCAATTTTCCCACATCTTCTCCAACATTTATCATTTTCCTGTTTTGTCATGCTGGCCATTCTGATAGGTGTGATGTGGTACTTCAGAGTTGTTTTGATTTGCATCTCTCTAATCAATAGTGATTTAGAGAATTTTTTGATATGACTATAGATGGCTTTAATTTCTTCATCTGAGAACTGTCTGTTCATATCCTTTGACCACTTATCAATTGGGGAATGGCTTATATTCTTATAAATTTGACTTAATTCTCTATATATTTAAAAATGAGGCCCTTATCAGAAAGACTGGTTGTAAAAATTCTTTCCCAATTTCTACTTTCCTTCTAATCTTAGTTTCATTGGCTTTGTTTATGCAAAAACTTTTCAATTTAATGTAATCAAAATTACCTATTTTGCTTTTTGTGATGTTCTCTATCTCCTGTTTGGTCATGAATTCTTCTGTTCTCCATAGATCTGACAGGTAAACTATTCCTTGCTCTCCCAGTTTGCTTATAGTATCAGCCTTTATATCTAAATCATGTACCCATTTTGACTTTATTTTGGTATATGGTGTGAGATTTTGGTCTATGCCTAGTTTCTGCCATACTCTTTTCCAGTTTTCCCAGCAGTTTTTTTTTTCCAAAGAGTGGGTTCTTATCCCAGAAGCTGGGATCTTCAGGTTTATCAAATAGTATATTACTATAGTCATTGACTGCTGTGTCTTGCATACTTAACCTATTCCATTGATCCACCACTCTATTTCTTAGCCAGTACCAAGCAGTTTTGATGATTGCTGCTTTATAATACAATTTCAGATCTGGAATGGCTAGGCCTCCTTCCCCTGCATTTCTTTTCATTTGTTCTCTTGATATTCTGGACCTTTTGTTCTTCCAAGTGAATCTTGTTATTATTTTTTCTAACTCTATAAAATAATTTTTGGTAGTTTGATTGGCATGGCACTGAATACTTAAATTAGTTTAGGTAGAATTGTCATTTTTATTATATTAGCTCAGCCTACCCATGAGCAACTGATGTTTTTCCAATTATTTAGATCTGATTTTATTTGTGTGAAAAGTGTTTTGTAATTGTGTTCATAGAGTTCCTGGGTTTGTTTCGGGAGGTAGACTCCTAAATATTTTATAATGTCTGCAATAAGTTTAAATGGAATTTCTCTTTCTATCTCTTGCTGTTGGGCTTTGTTGGTAATATATAGAAATGCCGATGATTCATGTGGGTTTATTTTATAGCCTGCAACTTTGCTAAAGTTGTTTATTATTTCAAGTAGTTTTTTACTTGATTCTCTGGGATTCTCTAAATATAACATCATGTCATCTGCAAAGAGTGATAGCTTTGTTTCTTCTTTGCCTATTCAAATGCCTTCAATGTCTTTTCCTTGTCTTATTGCTAAAGCTAACATTTCCAGTATGATGGTGAATAACAGTGGTGATAATGGACATCCTTGTTTCATCCCTGATCTTGTTGGAAATGCTTCTAGCTTGTCCTCATTACATATTATGCTTGCTGAAGGTTTTAGATAGATGCTATTTATTATTTTAAGGAAGACTCCATTTATATCTATGCTCTCTAGGGTTTTTAATAGGAATGGGTGTTGTATTTTGTCAAAAGCTTTTTCTGCATCTCTTGAGATGATCATGTGGTTTCTTTTAGTTTTGGTGTTAATATGATGGATTATGCTGATAGTTTTCCTTATATTGAACCAGCCATGCATTCCTGGTATAAATCCTACCTGGTCATAGTGTATTATTCCTGTGACAAGTTGCTGTAATCTATTTGCTAATATTTTGTTTAAAATTTTTGCATCTATATTCATTAGAGAAATTGGTCTATAATTTTCTTTCTCTGTTTTGACTCTTCGTGGTTTAGGTATCAGCACCATATTTGTATCATAAAAAGAATCTGGTAAGATTCCTTCTTTACCTATTTTACCAAATAGTTTATATAGTATTGGGATTAATTGTTCTTTAAATGTTTGATAGAATTCGCATGCAAATCCATCTGGCCCTGGAGATTTTTTCCTAGGGAGTTCATCAATGACTTGTTCAATTTCTTTTTCTGAGATGGGGTTATTTAAGTATTTTACTTCCTCTTCTTTAATCTGGGCAATTTATATTTTTGCAAATATATATCCATTTCACTAAGATTGTCAAATTTGTTGGCATATAGTTGGGCAAAAGAATTCTTAATTGTTGTTTTAATTTCCTCTTCCTTGGTGGTAGTTTCACCCTTTTCATTCTTGATACTAGTAATTTGGTTTTCTTCTTTCTTTTTTTAAATTAGATTAACCAAAGGTTTATCTATTTTATTGTTTTTTTCATATGACTTCTCATTTCTAAATGCTGATGGGTGGGAAACAAAGTCCAATTAGCTATTTATTCTGAACCCAAGAATTACCTATGAATGGATATCCTACTGCCTAGCATAATGCTTTGTGTGTAGTAAATACTAAATAAATGTTTTTGAATTTAACTAAAATTATTTTGGTTAAAAGGCTTGATTTAGTGACTTTCTGGAAATTTTTTTTCAGTTTAAAAGATTATTTTTAAAACTTTAAAAAAAACAGAAAGGAGAAAAAATCCAGTCTCCTGTTTTCATTATTAAAATATTTAATGGAAGTATACTTTTTCCAAAAGAAAATATATTTGCTATAAAGTAGAAAAATGATTGAATTAATTACTTGAATTCCTGCAGAAGGAGAGACTATCTAAACCCAGGATAGAAATATTTATTTTTCATTGGAAATGATTTCTCATTGACTTTTAAGTTGGTTTAAACTATATATTTTTAAACTTAACCAAGGCTTGGAAAATTGGCATAGAAATACCCTTTAGTCTTATAGTAATCACCAATGATCGAGAGGCAAGTAAATTCACTTATCTAACCCACTGCCTAGGGTTTCTCAATGTTCATTACTCCCAAGTCTAATCCTAACATCCTAAGTTCAAAAGGGTTGGTATCTCATTGGCCCATTTCCCCACTGAAGTTACTATAGCAAAACTTCTAGGAATATGCATAATATATATAATTCATCCCTACATCTCCCCCAATGTGGATAATAGGGTTCTTAAATCCCATTAGTACTCAAGGTACCAAATGGATTTCTGATATAGGATAGATTTTGTTTTTACTCCGCAGAAAGTTCATAAGATCCAAAGGACTTATAGGTGCTTCTGACTAGACTTCAAAAGATATAAAACTTTCAGGTCCCATAAATTCCTATAAGAAAGGAATTGAACTTAGGATTGCCATGGGGACAACTCTTTGACATTCTGATGCATTTTTGTTTCTCAAAGATTCATACATAGTTCTCCTAAGACTTGTAGCAGAGTCATAAACAGTTCCCCCAGGATATGTAGCAGAATCATAAACAGTTCCCCTAAGACCTATAGAACCACCTATGGTTTATATTCCCACCCTAAAGAGAAACAAATTTCTTGGACTGACAAATAAATAATCTTCTTTCCAATACACCAATACTATCAAAGTAAATCATCAGCTTTGATTTT
Organism: Vombatus ursinus; assembly: GCF_900497805.2. Lineage (NCBI taxonomy): Eukaryota > Metazoa > Chordata > Mammalia > Diprotodontia > Vombatidae > Vombatus > Vombatus ursinus. The sequence goes on along the minus strand of NW_020954596.1, from coordinate 44,189,771 downwards.
CAAATAGGACAATGGATGGGCGTTCTGTGGCCTTTCCTCTTCTTTCTCCAAGGGGTACCCTGAATCAGGAAATTACTTTTTTCTCTCTCTCTAGATCATCTAGTCTCAGAACTCATGAAAGTGAGGTTAAGTAGGTATGTTTGTGTGTGTTTATGCTATGTGTTTCTTTAATAATTTTCTCAGTGCGGGGGGAACAACTACTTGTTCATTTTTTAAAAATACAATTTAATTTTTAAAACAATTCTATTAGTGCATTTTTTAAATGAGAAAATCCACTCATTATCATGTCTCTGGTTTCTAACAAGTGCTCAAAAAAGGAAACAGAGAAACAGAAATATGTTAGGTACCTGAGGTCTAGGAATTCTATTGGCAAAACAAATAGCTCACTAAATGATTTGGTAACAAATTGCCACTAATGGTTTGTATGGAGTGGGGAACTAATAGTACATAGGCACAATCTCTCCCTCTGGACCCCTTTCCCCACAAGAACACATTTCAGTGTTACTTTGAGTTCTTTTATAAAAGGAAGGGAAGATGGGAAAGTAAAGTGGGAAAGGGAAAGAGAGAGATGTTTCATATACTGTGTGTTGGAGGGGACCTTGGGGATGATTCTCATTTAGCCAACTATCCACAGTTCCCCATATCCTACCAACAAGCGTCAGTGGGAGGTGCCCCTTTAATTTATTTTAACCAATAGTCTATACCCTCTAATCTCATCACAATCATTAGAGAACTCCTTAAATTGGTCCCCTGCCCCAGGGCCTTATACTTATAAAGTTGAATTATCTTAAATTGCCTATATCTGATGCAGTATGATTTTGGAGAGAAATATTATTTTACATATATTAACATGTAATATAAGAGATTAGAACCCTGGAGAAAATGTGGAATAACTTAATAGTAACAAAATTATTTTCTAAATGAAGTTGAAATTAGTCATGGACTTGAGTGCCATTCTATTGTCTAGCACAGAACTTTACATGTAGTAGACACATGACAAATATTGATTGAATTGAACTCTACTAGTATGTTAAATCTCATTAATATATCTTTAGTGCAGATTTTCCTTCATGAACCCTTCAACTTCTTCCTGCATTCTTCTTCTACGAATGTTTTATTATGCCTAAAGTTTTGCCTACTCATATCCGTCCAGAATCATCATCATATGCCTTAAGAAGGACCTCAGTCATGCAGTCAAACTGAAACGTGATGGGAATTAAGTCAATATGTCTCCCAGACTACATTCCATCTCCTTCCTGATGCTCCAAGATAAAAATTATCTATTCCACCTAGAACTTTCATACCAACTTTTTTTTGCCTCTTTTACAGATTTACCTCATTAGGTACACTCATAGGAAAGAATAACACAAAATTAATTAAAAATCATCACCATAACTTAGTTTCTCCTTAATTGTTTTATCTTCTTTTTGAACAACACTAGTAATGGATACAAAATGACCAGTTTCAGTTTCCATCAACTGCTGCTGCTAGTCAGTTGTTGTTATATGCATAGAAACTTACCAAAGAATTTGGGATGCCAAGAAAAGTAAAAGACAATTTATAGAGCCCATAGTCTAATTAGAGAGATAAAATGAACACACACACACACACACACACACACACACACACACACACACACACACACACA
>NW_020954596.1:44090441-44188113 GCF_900497805.2 Vombatus ursinus | reverse complement strand
ACACACACACACACACACACACACACACACACACACACACACACACAAGATATATGTAGGACAAATTAAAAATGATAACCAGAAAGGAGGCACTAGAATTAAGGGGGATTGGGAAAGGCTTCCTATAAAAGTTGGGATTTTAGTTGAGACTTGAAGGAAACCAGGAAAGCCAGGAGGCAGAGATGAGGAGGCATGTGAGACAACCAAGGAAAATGTCTGAGTAGAAAGTTGGGATATCTTGTTTGAGGAACAGCAAGGAAACCAATTTCACTGGATTATAATATATGGCAGTCGTAGTGGTGGTAGTGGTGGTGGTGGTGGTGGAGGTGGTGGGGATCGCTAAGATGTAAGAAAACTAGAAGGAGAGGATTATATTATGTGATGGAATGGCACAAAGGTAGGCAAGCAGAAAAATAGGAGGAAAAAGTAAAAGAGAACGTGCCACAAATCATCATCAACAATAACAACAATAATGATTCCACTTAAAAGATACAAGAATTCATTGGAGTAGGTATTCCAACTAATGGCATAGATTCCTTTCCAGTTCCTTAATGCCTGCCTTCACCAGTGGTTATCATGGGTGACCATGCCTAAAACATGTTTAATTTAGCATCCAGTTCTCAGGTGAGGAATCTTTCAGACTTTGTCTAGACTGTTCATTTGAGGTAAGATGTATAGTAGATACACACATTGCTGGTCTCATATTTAGGCAAACTTGCACTCAGTGATTAAAATGAATAATAGTAGGGCAACTAGGTGGCCCAGTGGATATAGCACTGCACCTGGAGTCAGGAAAACCTGAGATGAAATCTGGTCTCAGCTACTTACTAGCTGTGTGACCATGTGCAAGTCACATAACCATATTTGCTTCAGTTTCTTCATCTGTAAAATGAGCTGGAGGAGGAAATGGCAAATCACTACAGTATCTTTGCCAAGACAACTCCAAAATAAGATTATGAAGAGTCAAACATACTGAAACAACTGAACAACACCAAATTAATAATAGTAACTAATAATTACATATTATTTTAAGATTTATAAAGAATTTTATAAATGTCATCACATTTATCTCATAAGTAACCTGGGAGATGGGTGTCATTATTATCCCCATTTTACAAATTAGGAATCTGAGGGAAATAGTAGTTCAATGACCAGGGATATACCTTAATACATATCTGAAGGTGCATCTGAATTCAGGTGTTTCTGAGACCAAGTCCAAGATGCTACAATAGAGGAATTGAGTTGGATTTTGTCATTGTAACAGTGAGTATCCTTGCTCCCACAGTCTGAAGACCAGGTAAGCTAAATTTCACCACTCACTCAGGGTTTTTATGGTACCCATAAGTGAATTAGAGAGTATCTAGTCTTTGTGCCATTGGCTTTAGCCACAAAAGGAAGGGGATTGTGTTCATAGCTTAGCTCATTTCTTAAATAACATAGTCCCACCAAGTTTAAAGTCCAAAGCTCCCCTTACTTTTTGTCCTGGCATCCTCATCTCTTGGGATTTTCCTGCTGAGCTGCCCACAACATCTGTCATGGAATTCTGATTCCAAGGTTACCATGGTTCAAGCTCCTGGGTCCTGGGACTCCACTACCTATACCTAGAGCTGAAAAATTCAAACAAAACAGACCAAACCCCAAGCTGGATCTTTAACTCCACAGGGCCTAAAAGGTGTGAGGGAGATGGTCCTTTTCTTACATCCAACTTACTGCATGACACATATGTTATGAGTGAACAGGACCTCCATGCCATAGATGTTACCAGGAAGAGAGAGGCTGTCCCAGTTTGGCTGTCTCTGTATTCAATGGAAAAAAGCTATTCCTACATATGTGGTAGAGATAAACACAATGTTTCCTCCTACAATTAGGTACTTACCATGTTCCACATGGGTGCCTCCATCTTAGGTGATCTAGACACAGTAAAACCCTGGTTACATCATGATAAAACATTGAAGTTGGAATTTAATAGAACACTAAAATTATGATGATATTGGTAATGGTGATGATGATATCAACTTATATTTGTATAGGCCTTTATGGCTATAAAAATGCTATCTTCACAGCAACATTATAAGACAGGTAATTCAATTATCCCAACTTTACAGATGAAGAAACTGAAATTTAAAGTGTTTGTGATTTGCTCAGTGTTGTACAGCTAAACTAGATACTGTGATTCTCAATAATCAATGGTTACCTCGATATATATTTTCCTTTCTGTTTAAGTATTTTACACTTTTTCTTAATTTATATTCTGTGTAGAGGAGGTAGTAAATATTTGGACATTATTTTTAATTAATTAATTTATTTATTTTTAGTTTTCAACATTCACTTCCATAAGATTTTGAGTTCCAAATATTCTCCCCATCTCTCCCCTACTCCTACCCCAAGATAGCATGCAATTTGATATAGGCTCTATGCATACATTCATATTGAACCTATTTTCACATTAGTCATGTTGTAAAGAAAAATTAGAATCAATGGGAGAAACCACAAGAAAGAAGAAACAAACAAAAAAAGGAAAACAGAGAGAGAGAGCAAATAATATGCTTTGATGTGCATTCAGTATATGGATATTATTAAAAGTAGTAATAACCTTATCCACTTTCATCTTGAATTAAAACCTGTGTAAATAGCAAAATTAAATCAATGAATGTCACAAGTGGCTCACTGCTTTCTTTTTATTAGCAGAGGTAGTTTTTTTTTGTTTTAATTAGCAATATTCCTCATAATAACACACTATGATGTGTGTGTTTTCTTTTAGAAAGAAGTAATTCATTTCTTTATTGGGTATTCATAGCTGTTTTGTTGTTTTTATAATTTTAATAATGTTTTAAATAATAAAATCATTTAAGTCTAGAAGGGACTTCAGTATTAACTAGTCTCACCTATTCATCTAACAGATGAGGAAACTGAGGCTCATAGATAAGACAAATGTGACTTACATATAGAGTTTCTACAAAATACAGTTTAAAGAGTCACTTTTTAATTGTTCTTGAACTACTTAAACATGCTACTCTTCTAACATCATTTGGTGTGGCTATAGTGTGTATTTTAGAGTGATTATGAAGTATTTCAAAATTTCATAGTCTGTTTTCTCTAACAATGTCTCCTTGAAATCCTATTTTTGTGCTGGTAATAGCCAATGTCAATAACCAAACTCAAATCTTTTAGATTGCATCAAATTTAATTGCAATGTGTTTATTTCACTCCAGTGAATAGCTTATCTCATTCCAATTTGTTTATTCCTTGGTAACAAGCTAGATGATGTCTCATGCAAACAGGAACTCTCCTTGTGTGTTGTTTTTACTTATGTTGCTCAGGAGAGAGATAATCGTTTTATTACCTTTGACATCCCCGTCAGATATTTCATTCCCCAAACAATATTGGGATGGCTATTTCCCCATGATAACATTAACATTTATGAGTTTTCAAGGTCCACAACATAGGAATCCTTATTTCAAATATACATAAAATGCAATATCCCATTTTTCATTACCTCTTTTAGAAAAATGAATAGTAAATTGTGTGATCCCAGTTATTTCTACATTCCTCTCCAGCAATGAGAGGCTTTCAGATGACACTGTTTTTTTTTAAAATATCTTTAGCTAAGAGCATGTCCATGTTTTCCATGAATATTCACATGTCCTGTGAATATTCTGTGGAGATAATATGAGTTAAAGCATTGGAAAGCAATATTATTAGTGTCATTATTCAAACTATCATCATCATCATCATCATCATCATCATTGTCATTATCAGTGTATTCTAAAATGTTCACTTGTGAGGGCGGAGCCAAGATGGCAGAGGGAAAGCAGTGACTTGCTTGAGTTCTCCCTCAAACACCTCCAAATACCTACAAAAAATGGCTCTAAACAAATTCTAAAGCAGCAGAACCCACAAAAAAACAGAGCAAAATAAATTTCCAGTCCAAGAAAACCTGAATGGCTGATCGGGAAGGTATATCACGCAGGGCAGCGAGAGGAGTGCAGTTCAGCATGGGCACACAGGCTGCAGTGAACCTGGAGCAAGCCTCAGAGGACTGAATCACGAGCAGCTGTGACAGTTTCCAGACTTTTCAACCCAGGAATGCCAAATACAACTTAGAAGGTCAGTGGGAAAAGTCTGTGACTGCGGTGAGAGAAGAAGCTAGGTCTCAGCTGCCCACAGGGCAGCAGCTGCCTCCTGAGCTTCCAGGCCCACAGACTGAGGGGGAATCGAGTGGCTGATCAGAGGGGGATTGCAAGGATTTCTTTGCCAGTGCTGAGGCAGGAATCTCTTGCTTTGCCTGTGCTTGGATCTGGGTCACAGTTCTGAGGGGGCAAGGTGGAGTGCAGGCATGGAAGACCTTGTTGTGGCAGTGGAGAGGAAACACTTCGCCCCTTATCATAGCACCTTGGAAGAACTGAAAATTTTCAGATCCCTCCAAGTATCTCTGAAAATAGCTGTACAAACCCCCGAAGGTTGGGACAGTATATTCTCCACATTAGAAACAGATTCTTACCTTAAGAAAGAGTTTAAAACTCAAGTAATTGGTTGGGATCATGAGCAAGCCGTGCAATAAGAGTCAGACTATATTATCTTACTTTGGTGACAAAGAAGATCAAAACATACAACCAGAAGAAGAAAACAAAGTCAAAGCTCCTACATCCAAAGCCAACAAGAAAAATATGAATCAGTCCTAGGCCTTGGAAGAGCTCAAAAGGGATTTTGAAAAGCAAGTAAGAGAAGTAGAGGAAAAATTGAGAGTGATGCAAGAAAATCATGAAAAACAAGTCAACAGTTTGCTAAAGGAGAGCCAAAAAAATACTGAAGAAAGTAACACCTTAAAAAATAGCCTAACGCAAACGGCAAAAGAGGTCCAAAAAGCCAATGAGGAGAAGAATGCCCTAAAAAAGCAAAACTGGACAAATGAAAAAGAAAGTCCAAAAGATTACTGAAGAAAATACTTCCTTAAAAATTAGAATAGAGCAATTGGAAGCTAGTGACTTTATGAGAAATCAAGACACTGTAAAACAAATCCAAAAGAATGTAAAATTAGAAAACAATGTGAAATATCTCATTGGAAAAACAACTGACCTGGAAAATAGATCCAGGAGAGAGAATTTAAAAATTATTGGACTATCTGAAAGCCAAGATCAAAAAAAGATCCTAGACATCACTTTTCAAGAAATTATCAAGGAAAACTCTCCTGATATTTTAGAACCAGAGGGCAAAATAGAAAAGGAAAGAATCCAGCGATCTCCTCCTGAAAGAGATCCACAAAGGAAAACTCCTAGGAATATTGTAGCCAAATTCCAGGGTTCCCAGGTCAAGGAGCAAATATTACAAGCAGCCAGAAAGAGACAATTCAAGTATTATGGAAACACAATCAGGATAACACGAGATTTAGCTGCTTCTACATTAAGGGACTGCAGGGCATGGAATATAATATTCCAGATGGCAAAGGAGATAGGATTACAACCAAGAATCACCTACCCAGCAAAACTGAGTATAATTCTTCAGGGGAAAAAATGGTCATTCAGTAAAATATAGAACTTTCAAGCATTCTTGATGAAAAGACCAGAGCTGAATAGAAAATTTGATTTTCCAATACAAGACTCAAGTGGGACATGAAGAGGTAAACAGGAAAGAGAAATCATAAGAGACTTATTAAGGTTGAACTGTTTACATTCCTTCATGGAAAGATGATATTTGTAACTCACGAGACCTTTGTCAGTATTAGGGTCATAGGAGGGAAAAAATTATATGTATGTATGTATAGATAGATAGATAGATAGACAGATAGATAGATAGACAGATAGATAGATAATTAGGTAGGTAGTAGATAGAGGGCACAGGGTGAGGTGAAGATGAAGGGGTCATATCTGGAAAGAATAAAATTAAGGGATGAGAGAGGATTATACTAGGAGAAGGAGAAAGGGAGAGGTAAAACGGGGTAAATTATTTCACAAAAAAAAACAGAAAAGAAAAGGCTCTTACAGTGGAGGGGAAATGGGGGAAGGTGAGAGGGAATGAGTGAGTCTTATTCTCATAGGATTTGACTTAAGGAGGGAATAACATACACACTCAATTGGGTATGGAAATCTGTCTTACCCTACAGGAAAATAGGAGGGGAAGGGGACAAGAGAGTAGGGTAATGATAGAGAGGAGGGCAGATTGGGAAAGGGGGTATTCAGAAACAAATGCTTCTGAAGAGGGACAGGATCAAAAGAAAGAATAGAATAAATGGGGGGGCAGGATAAGATTAAGGGAAATAAAGTTAGTTTTTCACAGCATGTCTACTATGGAAGTGTTTTGCATAACTGCACGTATATAGCCTATATTGAATTGCTTGCCTTTTCAATGAGGGTGGGTGAGGAGGGAGGAAGGGAGAAAATTTGGAACCCAAAGTTTTAAAAACACATGTTTGAAAAAAATATTTTCACATGGAACTGGGAAATAAGAAATACAGGAAATGGGTTACAGAAATCTATCCTGCCCTACAGGAAAATAGAAGGGGTAGGGGATAAGAGAAGGGGTGAAGAAATAGAAGGGAAGGCAGACTAGGGGAAAAGGTATTCAGAATGCATGCCATCTTGGGGTAGGGGAAGGGGCAAGATGGGGTAAAAATTTGGAACTCAAAAATCTTGTGGAAGTAAATGTTGAAAACTAAAAATAAAAAAAAAGTTCACCTGCTCTAATTTGTTTCATTAATGAGTGAATTTCCTTTGGCAAAACTAAATTGGGGGATAAAAGCCCTGAATATAATCATATCTTTAATGCCTGCTAAAGAAATTTCAAAACTGACTTCTTAATTGCTTAATTTTGCATTATTACAAGTAACATGAATATAGATCCCATTAATGGTCATCTGAGGAAATATTTACAAGTTCAAAAACATTTAGGATTTTTTTGGAGGGGTAAAAATATTTTTCTCAAACAAAACCATAACTAGCACATTTAAAGTCCATATTTCATGAGATACTGATATTTCTGCTTTTTAAGGAGTTATTTTCTTCAGTAAGATTTTCTCCCTTTTTTAACAAGTTGTTAATTTTCTTTTCATAACTTTTTACATAGTTCTAATTTAGTTTCCTTTTGCCATTATGTTTTTAAATCATCATTTTTTTTATTTTTCTTTAACTCTTCTAATATTTTTTATTGGTCTTGAATCCAATCTTCATTTTTCTTTGAAGCTTTATTTACAGACATTCTCAAGTAATTTTTGTTTGTGTCTTGAGCTTCCTTGTCACCATAGTGCCTCTTTCTGGTTAGGTTCTTTTTTGTTTGTTCATTCTTCAAATTTACTTCTTGACTTTGTACTTTATGTTGGTGTTGTGCTTTGTTCACTTCTAAGAGCATGCCTTGCATTAGTTTCTGTACTTTTATGTCCTGTTTACTGTCTCTCTATCCTTTTATGTCCCCAGCTTATTCTGAGGACTTGTAAGTTTTCAGTGTTTCTAAGTTTTGTGATCTGGGGAGAGATTCATTCACTGTTTGACTGGCCTGAGCTCTACAAGTTTCTGTTCTAGGCTTCTGTTCAATTGTGTGTGGTTGAATTTCATTAGATTGCTGATGAACTCACTAGCCTGCTGGGAGGTTCTGCAGGGTCAGAGCAATTGAACTATTTCATTATTTTTGGTATTAGTTTCCTACTCTTGTTATTCCACTGTAGGCTTATGTGCAGGGCTAAAGGTTAGAAATTAGTTTTGCCCCACACATTCTGCTTTTGGGCTCAGAATTGCACAGTTAAGTTTTGGACACTTGTTCCTAGTTTAGTACACTACTAGGGCATCGGTCACTCCCAACTGTGACCATTCATCTCCTCCCTAGAAGTATGACCCAGAACAATGTACTGGACAACAGAGCTGCCAGCTGGAATCTGTTCATGAGTCTAGTGCTGTTTCAGGAGTTCCCTGGGATCTCTCTCTGCTCTAATGCTTCCAGCCCTGGTGTTCAGCATTAATCTCCACTGCTCCTTAAGGTCCCTGGGCACTCAAACGCTCCCCACTGCTGCTACTGCTGTAGTCTCAGCTACTCTGTTGCCAATGCACTGAGGTCCTGGCCATCATCTCCCCCAGTTCCCAGAGACTTCTTTGTCTTCTTATAGTGCCACCAGCTGGAAAAAATAATAGACTATGAGCTTTCCTGATCAGAATTTGGTGTAGTTTATTTTTTAGGTTGTTGTAGAGGAGGTGTATTGGGTGAACTGGACCAAAACAAACAAAAAAATTGATTCTTACTTTGCCTCTTGACTCCACCTCTCAGATATTACTATTTCTGAAGATAATAAATTTGGGAAAGAAGGACATTTCTTTTCTCACTCCATTTTGTATGTAACTGGGGTTTGAAAAATAGTCAACCTCAGCTAAGTTTGAAATAGTAGTGAGAAGTTGCCTTCTAATTATAAAATTATCTATTCTCCATAAAATATACCTAAAGAAATGAGAGCCTGGAGGGTAGAGAGCGTGTTTTATGCATGTTTACATTGCCTAACAGTGTTCTTTTCCAATTCTGTGTCCGTAATTGGCATTCAAAATTTTTCTTTTGCATCTTTGAGCCTATGGCTTCCTTTACCCTTTTCCCTCAACAGAGTAAATATTTCCTCTGATTATCTGATCATGATGGAACTTTTTGTAAAGATGGAACCTAAAACAATCTTTCAGAGACTCTGCATATGCAATATACTTTTGCTCCTAACCTATGAAAAGGCTAATGTTATCTTCACCTCCCATTGGGGGATTACATTAATGAAGTGTTGTTGTTGTTGTTGTTGTTGTTTTACCTTTTTGCTCCCTTATCTTTTTCACAACTCCTTAATCCAGTGTTGTGTACTTTATCTGCTTCCTGTCTTTTGACCTGACTTCACTTCTACTTTTTGTCATATTTCCATTGATCTTCACATATTCCTGAATTGAGCCCACTTAATATTTTACTGGCATTTCTTTTCTATCTATAGAGGTGCTCAGTGACTTATATTTGCATCCATAGAATTTTCTTAAAGCCATCTTTAAAGACCATCTTAAAAACCATCTTCTGTTTCTTTGTCTCATTTTCCCTCCTTCTTGTATTTCAAATCTATCTAATTTGAATAATTTCACTTGTTTTTCCTCAATAATTTATTGCCCAAGGATCATGATTGCTGTATGGTTGCTGCTAGCAAGGTTTCCATTAGAATTCAAAGGTTTAAAATATTCTTAGCACACCTTCAAAAATTTATTTGACATTTATGGACTGCTCCATTGTTTTTATAGAAGGTATATGAAGAATCAAGATGTTTTGAGTAGGTAATATGGTACACTGGCATGAGTCCTTTCTACTTCTAAATCTATGATGATATCTCAGCTCAATATAGTCTAAAATACAATGTGGCAGCTTTGAAAGCTAAAACAATCTTAGTCAGTTTGGGGAGGCTTAGTGTGCAGAACTAGGGAGGTGATAACTATTATTCATCTACCCTGGTAAGGTCTTATCTTGAGTAGTATCTGGGTACCACAGTTAAAGTTTAAATGTCTCTATTGCTAAGGAGAATATCCAGAGGTCAGTGATCAGGATGATAAAGGGCCATATGAGGATTAATTGAAGGAACTGAAGATCTCTAGCATGTAGAAGAGCATATGGGGGAGGTGTGCAATTGTAGCTGCCTTCAATTATTTGAAATTTGTCATTTAGAAGGAAGTATTAAATTGTTCTATTATATCCTATGGGGCAGAACTAGGCACAAGAAGAAAACTTGGGCTTAATTTCCTTATAATTAGAACTATCCCAAAGTTGAATGATCTGCCTTGTGAGGTACAGGGGGTTTCCATCTTCCATGGAATTCTTCAAGCACCTGTTAGGTGATAATGATGACTTGTTGGTTCTATTGAAGATGGATTCTCTTTCAGTTACAAGGTAGATTAGATAACCTCTGAGTATCCTTTCAATTTCAAAATCTAGGAATTGCTTTATTACCATAACCTGATAACAAATGTGATAACATGTCCAAAGAAGGTCTTAGATGCTTTCTACTCTTGGTTTGGAGAATTATTTCATATTATTTTTCTGTTTTACATCAATCCAGACACTGACCTTTTACTTGGCTTCTGAAGCAACCTTTACATATTCCTGATATATAATACTGTTCTCATTTCTATAACCTATTTATCTCTTGGAAAACCAGATCATATTGATCTTTTGAATTTATACTATTTGATGTTTTCAGGCTAATAGGACCAGTCTGATACATTGTGGAAAAAGTCATTACCTCTGTGACACACTTAAGTAGACCTGTTATAGGTTTTAGATGGTCTCCTGCCCTTCCCACGAGACCATCTTAGGATCAGAACTTCTACTATTAAAAGATTTTTTTTTAAATTAAGGAATCTCAGCTTTTTCACTTCTTTGATTGTTGTCAAATATAACAGTGGGCTGTAAGGAGAATGGGAAAAAGACAGGTAAGTTTTGATTATGGGAGGATAACTAAGAAACGGCAAGATGATGTGGGAAATAGGGTAGTAAGGTGGAAAGATGAATGGATTTGGTGTCAGAAGATGGGTGTTCAAGTCATGGCTTTCCTATTTACTCCCTGTGTGACCTGGGGCAGTAATTTAGCCTCCTGGGGCCTCAGTTTTTTTCGTTTGCAAGATGAGACAAATATAATAGATAGCCTCTAAAGTCTTTTTGGGTTCTAAATATCCAGTGATGTCCTGTACCTGGGTCTAACCTTAGGACACAGAAAAGAACCTAGAATGGGGGGGGGGTTAAAAAGAGAGGTAAGAAAGTATCAAGGATCAGGATCACCTACTTTGAAGTTTTTCCATAGAATTAATACTGTAGCCTGTTACAGCAACATGTTACAGGGGGAAATTCTCTAAATTTTCTCCAAAAGTTTTCCCAAATCTGCAAAATTTTTAGCTGTCTGTCTTTGAAGGTCAGTTCCATTATCTTCAAAGTTGAGATAATATTTTCACTACTTCCTCCAGAAGGTTATTGTGAGATTTAAGGGAGAAACTATAGATAGAAGCACTTTATGATTTTTGCAATATGTTTTCCTATGCTGCTTTGGTTTAATGGCATTGCAGCTATTTCTCTCATGTTCAATGCTTCTAAATAGAGATGAAAAATCAATTGCTTTTGAATTGAAAATGTTAAATGCTATTGAAATGTGATGTTTCCATCAAGTATGCTATCCCTTAAAATACTTCTATAGGATGATAAAGTTTAAATCATCATTTTATAGAATATCAGTGTGAAGCTTTCTAACTAGTGGATTCTTATTATGATTGTTAGTATGTGCATTATCACATACAGAAGTGGAAAAATTGCTGTGGGCTTATGATGATGGCTAAATAATCGGTCCCAGCAAATGAAGGAAATCAGTAATATAGGGGACATGCCAGACATGAAGCACTGAGTTTAAAGTGCTATATGAATTCAGAGAAGTCAGTGATCCATTTGATTTGGCATAAATTGGTAAGGCTTCATAGAGGCAAAGGGACTTGAGATGGGCCTCGAAGAATGAGTAAGATCTAGATGTAAAATGGAGGGAAGTGGTCATTTTATATACAATGTCTAAAAATGAGATCATACTAAGGTGTATTCAATATTTGATAATGTGTATTCATATTTGATAATGACCCTAATTTTGTTTAAAGAAAAAATATACATAAAAACCGATAGGTTCTATGAACTATTTTGAACAAATTCAACTGTATTTGCCAAGACTTTGGCAATTTTTTTAAGAAAGCTTATTTTGACAAGTCAACGCAGTACTTCAAATATTTAGTAATTATCACTATGTATAAATAAATGTACTATTTCATAGAGAATATAAAATCAAAAATAAAATAAACCTTATCCTCAAGAAGTTTGTATTACATTGGGGGACTACAACATGTACACTGATAATTAGAGACAAACTAATTAGTCTGAAGCACAGAATACAATCACAGAATTTACAAATGACTTTATTTGTATGTGTTATCAATCTGATTATTTTGATGTATAACCAATCTGAGGCAAAACATCTTAGAAGAAATATTGATAAGATAGAAAACATCAAAAAATTTAGATTTGAGGTCAAGAAAAATTTCCCAACAATTGAAAAGTATAAAGGCTGCTTCAGTTGCTAATGAAGGTCCTCCAAAAAAATCTACTCAAAAAAAGCTAATAATTCTTTAAGTCTTGATTATTTTAGATGTGTAAAATGAAATAGATAGTTGTTAATGTTCCTTCATTTTTTCTTTCCCTTTTCTTTTTTTAAAATTTATTTTATTTTTAGTGTTCAACATTCACTTCCACAAGATTTTGAGCTCCAAATTTTCTCCCCATCTTGTCCCTCCCGCCAACCCAAGATGGCATGCATTCTAAATACCCTTTCCCCTAATCTACTCTCCCTTCTATCTCCTCCCCCACCTTCTCTTATCCCCTTCCCTTTCTATTTTCCTGTAGGACAGGATAGATTTCTATACCCATTGCCTGTATATCTTATTTCCCAGTTGCATGTAAAAACAAATTTTAACATTTGTTTTTAAAGCTTTGGGTTCCAAATTCTCTCCTTTCCTCTCTCCCCACCCACCTTCATTGAGGTGGCAATGTTATACATGTGTAGTCATACAAAACACATCCATAGTAGTCATGTTGTGAAAAACTAAATATATTTCCCTTCATCCTATCCCATCCCCATTTATTCTATTCTCTCTTTTGACCCTGTTCCTCCTTAGAATTGTTTGCTTCTGATTACCCCCTCCCCCAATCTGCCCTCCCCTCTATCATCCTCCTGCTCTCTTGTACCCCCCTCCATTTTCCTGTAGGGTAAGATAGATTTCCATACCCAATTGAGTATGTATATTATTCCCTCCAAAGCCAAATCCTATGAGAATAAGATTCACTCATTCCCTCTCACCTTCCCCCACTTCCTCTCCACTATAAAAGCCTTTAATTGTTTGTTTTATGTGAGATAATTTGACTGATTCTACCTGTCCCTTTCTCTTTTTCCCAGTATAATCCTCTCTCACCCCTTAAATTTATTCTCCAGATATCACCCCTTCATCTTCAATTCATTCCATGTCCTCTATTTATCTATCTATCTTTATACAAACATATATACATACACACACACTCACACACACACACACACACATATTTCCCTCCAACTACCCTAATACTGACAAAGGTCTCATGAGTTACAAATATCATCTATCCCTGTAGGAATACAAACAGTTCAACCTTAATAAGTCTCTTATGATTTCTCTTTCCTATTTACCTCTTCATGTCTCTCCTGAGTCATGTATTTGAAAGTCAAATTTTCTATTCAGCTCTGGTCTTTTCATCAAGAATGCTTGAAAGTTCTCTATTTCACTGAATGCCCATTTTTCCCCTGAATGTTTATACTCAGTTATGCTTGACTGGTGATTCTTGGTTGTAATCCTATCTCCTTTGCCCTCTGGAGTATCATGCTCCATGCCCTGCAGTCCCTTAATGTAGAAGCTGTTAAATCTTGTGTTATCCTGATTGTGTTTCCACAATACTTGAATTGTTTCTTTCTGGCTGCTTGCAATATTTTCTCCTTGACCTGGAAACTCTGGAATTTGGCTACAATCTTCCTATGAGTTTTTCTTTTGGGATTTCTTTTAGGAGGTCATTGGTGGATTCTTTCAATTTCTTTTTTGCCCTTTGGTTCTAAAATATCAGAACAGTTTTCCTTGATAATTTCTTAAAAGATGATGTATAGGCTCTTTTTTTTTATCATGGCTTTCAGATAGTCCAATAATTTTTAAGCTATCTCTCCTTGATCTATTTTCCAGGTCAGTTGTTTTTCCAATGAAAAATTTCACATTTTTTTCTATTTTTCCATTCTTTTGGTTTTGTTTTACAGTGTCTTGATTTCTCATAAAGTCACTAGCTTTCAATTGCTCCATTCTAATTTTTAAGCAAGTGTTTTCTTCAGTAAGCTTTTGGACTTCCTTTTCCATCTGACCTATTTTGCTTTTTAAGGAATTCTTCTCCTCATTAGCTTTTTGGACCTCTTTTGCCATTTGGGTTAGCCTATTTTTAAGGTGTTATTTTCTTCAGTATTTTTTGGGGGTCTCCTTTAGCAAGCTGTTGACTTGCTTTTCATTATTTTCTTGCATCACTCTCATTTCTCTTCCCACTTTTCCCTCTACTTCTCCTACTTGCTTCTCAAAATCCTTTTTGAATGCTTCCATGGCCAGGGACTGATTCATATTTTTCTTGGAGGCTTTGGATGTAGGAGCTTTGACTTTGTTGTCTTCTTCTGGTTGTACGTTTTGATCTTCTTTGTTTCCAAAGTAAGATTTTATGGTTTGAACTTTTTTTTTTTTTGCACAGTTTGCTCATGATCCCAGCCAATTACTTGAGTTATAAACTCTTTGTTAAGGTAGGGGTCTGCTTCCAGTGTGGAGAATGTACTGTCCCAAGCTTTGAGGGTTTTGTGCAGCTGTTTTCAGAGATATTTCTAGGAACCTGTAAATTTCAATTTTCAATTCTTCCAAGGTGGTATGATAAGGAGCAAGGTGTTTACTCCTTTCCTGGCCTGGGCTCTGGTCTATGAGTGACCACAAGCACTCTTTTCTGCCTTGGAATTCTGAGGAGGATTTTCTCTCCACCACCACTACAAGCTCCACTAAGCCAGCACTCCTCCTCACCCCAGGACCACCACCCAGAACTGTGACCCAGATCCAAATACAGGCAAACCAAGAGAATCCTCTCTCAGCACCAGCAAAGAGATCCCTGCAATCCTCCTCTGAGTAGCCACTTGATTCCCTCTCAGTCTGTGGCCTGGAAGTTCAGGAAGCAGCTGCCACCCCAGGGCAACACGTGGGGACTGGGGCTGGGACCGAGCTTCTCTCTCACTGCAGTCATAGACTTTTCCTACTGACCTTCTAAGTTGTCTTTGGCGTTCATGTGTTGAGAAGTCTGGAAACTGCCATAGCTGCCCATAATGTAGTCATCTGAGGCCTGCTCCACATTTGCTGAGGCCTGTTTTGCCTGCGTGCCTGTGCCAAACTATGTTCCTCTCCCTGCCTGGCACAATATACCTTTCCAATCAACCATCCAAGTTATCTTGAGCTGGAAATTTGTTTCACTCTGTCTTTTTTGTGGGTTCTGCTGCTGCTTTAGAATTTGTTTAGAGTCATTTTACAGGTATTTGGAGTGGTTTGGGGGAGAGCTCAAGCAAGTCACTGCTTTTACTTTACCATCTTGGCTCCACCCCCCCCTTCAAATTCTAAAACTAGATGATTCTGTTCTGTGCTCTAGTATACTAAATACATGGCATTATTTTCTGCCAGATATCCTACTTCTTTTGGGTATGGGGTCCTACTTGTCACCTGATCCTTCAAGGAATTTTAGTCTCGACATGAAATTTCTTACTGGGACCACATTTGCAGATGATATGTTAGGCAAGTAATTACCTTATTATTACTTGTCCTAAAGACAAAATACCATACAAAGGATCCAGTCACCAATTAGCAAGACTGACATCATATCTGTGTATTAAGAAGATTTGACAACGTTATGGAGAACAACTTGAAGGGAGAAGAGATGGACATGTGGAGACTGGTCAGGAGACTGTTGGCTACATGGCTCAATACTCTGTCAACTACCTCCATTCTTCTGGTTCTGGGAACCTCCCTGTGAAGGTAGATGGCACAATGGATCGACTACTAGACCTGGAGTCAGTCAAGAAGACTTGAGTTCAAAACTAGCCTTACGCCTTTACTAGCTTTCTAACCCTGGGCAAGTCAATTAACCTCTCTCTGCCTCAGTTTCCTTATGTGCTTTTTGTCAAGCCACTATAAATAAGACACATAAATTGAGGCATCTTTCTCTATTTGTACAGGCTCATGTAAGTCTCTCACATATTTTCCTTTCTGATGAAAGTCTGCAATTTTAGATATAATTTTTGATTAGCTTATAGTTTGTATGTGAATTAGAATAAATTGTTTCAGGAAGAATGGATGGAAAACAATATCCTCTTTTACTGGGCATTTTTATTTACTGGGAATATATTTATAGACAACATGGCAAGCAAATAATAACTTTTCCACTCTTGTATTGTTGCATGTGCTAAAGACCATACTATGGATCCATTAATTAGTAAGCCTGACAAAATCATAGCTGTATGTTATTATCTGTCAAAGATATGGAAAACAACTTGACAGGAGTAAAGAATGGAAATGTGATGGCTGGTTAAGAGATGATTGTGATAGTCCAGATGAAAGATGATGAAAGCCTGAACTAATATGTTGACAATGAAAATCTAAAGAAGGGATGGAACAGGGAGATATTGTAGAAGTAGAATCAGTCATTGAAACTGGAAATTAGTTAAATGTGATTTGTGTGGGAAAGGGATGAAGAAAAGATGATTCCTTGTTTTCTGTTTCCTAATGAGAAATAAACTATTTCAAGTAATTT
Source organism: Vombatus ursinus (assembly GCF_900497805.2). Taxonomy (NCBI): domain Eukaryota; kingdom Metazoa; phylum Chordata; class Mammalia; order Diprotodontia; family Vombatidae; genus Vombatus; species Vombatus ursinus. The sequence continues at coordinate 44,171,715 of NW_020954596.1, read as the reverse complement.
CATTTCAATATTTTCCAAGAGGAAAAAAAATGATAGAAATGCATTGCTATTTTAAGGTTCATTAAGGAGGATGGTTTAATATCATTATCATTGTCTACCCCTGTTTTTCCATTTGTCCCTCCTGAACTAGACAAGCCACAACCCAGTGTCAGCTCAATTATGCTAGCTCCTGAACAGCTTAACTTGCCCAGTGAATTTCTCTGTTCCAAGACTATCAGGTAAATAGATACATTTCCAAGGTGATGAGCAAAAATGATCAGCCCTAGAGAGTAAAAGGGTAGTCCCATTGAGCTGCTACTCTTCTGGAGTCTGTATAGATGGAAATTTAATGCCATAAAATCAAGCTTGGCAGTCCCTGTTAGCCTGAAGCTATAGCAATACCTTTTCCCCAGCAGGAGCTGTTGTAGAGCAAGGAACCGTAGCAGCTGGAGGGAAGTACCAGGACAGAGTATTATGAGAAATATCTGTATGCAGCATTGTCATTTGATGCAGTGTGATGAAATGTAGGATGATTTTTCCCCACACAAAAAAATCTATTAAAATTAATTCAGAAATACCTCAGGGATAGATTTACTGTCGTAAAATCCTACAAGATGTGCAAATACTTTCTGCTTTGATAAGAGAATTTATTAAAAGCTAGGGGGAAAGTAGGAACCAGAAAATTTAAACTGGCACAAATTTCTACTATGGGACCAGGAAGATTAAAATGATATTTTCTCTATCACACCCACAAACATACCACTTTTATTAGGAAAGGTTTTTTACATTATATAAGCATTCAGATGCTGAACCAGCAAAGAGGGTAAAAGCCATAATTGGAAGTAAACCATCTTTAAAAAGAGACCAGCGTGCAAGAAATTTTATGTTTCAGGAGACATAGAATCACTATATTCAATAAATATAAATTATATATCTCTGTGGCTACATGTAGTCATGCCAACATTGTCTTTCACTTTGCCCATAATGAGGAAGTGGGAACTACACTGCCCTTCTTTACTTATACATAGAGCACATGGCATTTTAACCTCCCCAAATTAACTGATAGATCACCCACCTTATTCATCAGAACTCCCCCTAAATGACCTTTAGCTGTTTCTAACTAATCTAAGTCACCCTCAGTGACTTTCTGCCACTAAGGCCCTTTAAAAAAAAAGTATGTATAAAGCTCCCAAGGTGACTACTTTGAAAGGAATAGCTCATATTTGGAGATGAAAAGTCTAATTTTTCTTTAAAATGCCACAGTATTTATAGTCATACCTCATATGTAGGGGGAAAAATAGCTTGTGCCATTTTTGACAAATTTCTAAAGGTGTTGCAATCTTTCTTTGTTAGGTAAGTTGCCATATGTGGCAAATTATGAGTGATTCCCTTCTATGATGCCCCAGCAATCCAACAGGAAAGCCACTATTAAAGTTTTATTGTTTCTCTTGTTTCTAATCTTTCATTTTGACTCTATACTTATTCTTGTCCTCAGTCACTTAGTGAACATGGAGGCATTGCTTCAAGATGCATTCAAGATCATTTGTAAGCCAGAAATAATCTTTGTTTGGTTAGTTTCGCAAATGGTTGATCCTGAGATTTCTAAATACAGTTTATATAAACATAAAAAAAGAAAAATTCTGTCTGTGTATGTGTGTGTGTGTGTGTGTGAGAGAGAGAGAGAGAGAGAGTGTGTGTTGGTTCTTCCAGATTTCTATCATCCTATGGGGAAGCAAGAACGTTAAACTCAGAAACTTCTGTGTCCCAATGCTATTGTGTATCTGAATTACTCTGTCCTAGGCAAGATGTTTATAGACATAGAGAGGTACAATTGATAACAATGTTCCTTTAAAGAAGGTTACAAATTAATAGAGGAAAAGCAATATGTAAAAAGATAACTTTAATAGGAGATAATTAATGCAGAGTTCCAGGCAAAGTGCTCTAAAAAATTAGAAGATAAAGTGATCAATTTCATATGCCTGGAATTGGGGGAGATTCCACAGAGGAGATGGCACTTGCATTGGGCCTTGAAGGAAGTTTAGAATATTGTGTGTGACAATAATAACAATAGCTAGCATTTATATAATGTTTTAAAATTTACAGTCTTAGGGAAGCTCAGAGAGATAGGTGCTATAATTATCTCCATTTTATAAATGAGGAAACTGAGACAGGCAGAGGTTGAGTGTCTTGCCTAGAATCACACAGCTAGTAAGTGTCTGAGACCAGGTTTGAACTCGGGTTTTCCTGACTGCAATCCCAGGGCTCTACTTACTGTGGCAATGTAGTTGCCTCTTGCTTCATGGATCTCTTTGGTGGTCCTGGTACCTATGAACTCTTTTTCAGAATCATGCTTTTAAATTTATATATATATATATATATGTGTGTGTGTGTATATATATGTATATGTATATACATACATGTATATATATGTATATGTATATATGTATATGTATATATGTATATGTATATATATGATTACAAAAGAAACCTATTATACTGAAATCATAGTTATCAGAAATTAGCAATTATCAACATATTAAGAAAGATTCACCAGATGCCAGGATAATAATCTCCACTCTAGAGATACTCCAACAACTAGAGATGGGGGTAGGGAGAGGGATACATTTTAGGCATGCTAGATCTGTGGGGGAAAAGAAGCAGAGAAATGAGAGGTTAGGATGGAAATGAAGGAGAAAGAGTGAGTAAAGAAATTTGACTCAAATGCTGAGAATGTGAAACAAAGTAGTTTATAACTGAAGTTATAAATCTGAGTCAATCAATCAATAAACATATATTAAGTGCCTACTATATGTCAGGTACTGTGCTAAACACTGGACTAAGTGCTGAGTGACTAAAAGAACAATGGTTCTCTAAATAAATATTGGAGAAAATAGGATGTGAGGATCAGGTTTAGGGAGAAGCACAGTACATGGAACATATTTGGTGCTTAATAAATGCTTTTTGATTGATGTACTCAGCCTAGGAGAGATTGAATTTTAGAATCGATAAAAAGTGCAAATAAAGACATCCAGCAGATAGATTTAAATATAGGACTAAAGAGCAGAATAGAAACCAGGGTTGGGGAAAGAGGTTAGAGATTTGGCATCATTTGCATAAAGGTGATAATTGAGGCCATGGTCCTGCATGAGATCATCAAAGGTGAAGAAATCTATAGGGAGAAGAATAATGAAGAAAGAAAGAAAGAAAGAAAGAAAGAAAGAAAGAAAGAAAGAAAGAAAGAAAGAAAGGGGAAACCAAAAACAAATGCTACTATACCCTAATCATGACCTTTAAATATATCATCCCTAATTCTGAACTATCATATTCAAATTAAACCCCTCTATTCAGTATTAATGAAGCACCCATCAGCATGTGGCGCTTTTCCATTATTATGGTGACATTCAGTTTTATCAATGAGTTCTGAGATGGATGATATGTTATCTATGCTAATTAATGATAGTAAATGGCCCATAAATGTTAAATTGCACCCTTGGTATATTAAAATCAGAAGCCTTCCAAGGATTCTTCATTTCCCTCTGCTCACCCTCACCCCTAAATTCAACCCATCTTCAATTTTTTTCATTAGAAACACCCTGGGAGAGCAAGGGAAATATGTTGTTCTAGTATCCTTTAAGGTACTCTATGTCAGGACCCTAGTCAAAGGCGTTTCTATTAGAATCTTGCCCAAATTCCCTTCCTAGTTTGGCCGATGAGCATTAGGGGAAAAAAAAAACAGAAATGAAAAGTATCCCACAGACTTGAAACATAAGCCACATGGGAAGGTTGTGACCCGGTAGCATCCAAAATGTGTAGCATGATTATCCAACTCAGACATGACAGAATATCAGGTCCAGGAGGCACTTAAGAGACCATCTAATCCAGGGATTGGCAAAGTATGGTCTGTAGGCCAAATGCAGCCCAATGCCTGTTTTGTATGTCTCTAGAGTTAAGAGTAGTATTTATATTTTTTAAATAAAGTTTTATTGTAGTTATTAAATTCTAATCCAATACCACTGCTTTCTCAGGAAATGAACCAACTGAAGACATGATAAAGGAATTGATTTGTCCCCAAAGTTGCAGATACAGGATGCAAACGTGGATCTTCTAACTCCAAGTCTAGAATTTTTTTCCAATGTACAAAGGTGACAGAAGACTATTTCACTGACAAATAACAAAATGCTTTACTGGGTCCCTCATATTGACTTTTGATCCTATACACCAACTCGTCCTTGTCTGATATTCCCACCCTGACTTTTGGGCATTGACCATATCTAAAGTGTCTTGTCCACTGAATCTGCCCTCTCCCCGAAAACAAAAACAAAACAAAAACAGAAATAAAACTTTCTTCCTTTGTGTGCTCTTCCCATACAGATATTGTACTTAGTCTCAGCCCTACCAGATAGGTCAGATAGACCTTTGTCTACCTGATCCCACCTCTTACTTGAGTTACCCCTACAAAGTACCCCAACTCATCCTTAGTCTGGTAATATGAATTCTGGCTTTCCTGCTGAGACAAATCTCCTGTGACTCTGAAAGATATACCTAAGTAGACACTAGAAACTAATTAATGAATTAAACAAATAAAACTTTTCTTTGATTTCAAGTCACTAATTATTAGTTCTAAACACTCCTTACCTTAATAGCTTGTCACTGTTCTTTGAGACTCCAGTGCCCATTATCTTCAGCTTTCCTTGTGATTTTACAAAGAAACTCACATTCTAAACCAGTGTTGTTCGAGACTTCCATATCTCTGCTTAGCAAGACCAAATATCTGCTGGCTGAGGTTTCTTCTAGGTATTTTTTTTTTCTTCCATATTGTAGTAGTTGTTTTATAGTAGTCAAGCTGTATGGAGGAAAGAAGGTCAATTTTGGAATGTGGGAGACCTAGGTTCAAAACACATTTTTGAAAAATACTGGCTGCATAAGCATGAACATGAGAAAATTACTTAACTTCTCAGTGCCTAGGGGAATTCTTTGAACTACAAATTGCAGTCAAGTTGCTGAGACTGTGGTATATAAGAAAGAATGAATAAGGATGGGTCTTGGAAGACAAAACTTGAGGTCATAGAGCCTAAGTGAAAATCCTAGCTTTGCTACTTACTGCCTGTGTGACCTTGGGAAGTCACTAAACCTCACTGGACCTCAGTTTCTTCATCTGTAAAAGAAGGAGATTAGACTTAGATGGCTTCTGAAGTTCCCTCTTATTCTAGAATCTAGACTAGAATCTAGAATCTAGATTCATGATCCCATGATCTATAACTGCATTGATCAAGCCTGTTCCATTCACTGAAAATTACCTAATAACATTATGGTCTAGATTTTCAAAAATTAAGAACTAATGCTTCCATATCAATATCTATTCTTTTATCTGTTTTGCATTTTTCAATTTAAGAAGGTAGAGCTGTACACAAATTACCTCATTTTTGTTTATCTTCTAATTTGATACTGACTTTGATGTTTTGGGTTCTTAAATGACTACCATTTTGGAAATTGATATATTTTTGTGCAGAACTTTATTGTGTTATCATCATATGCTGAATCTTTTGATTCCTTTTATGAAGGAAGGATTCATTACACAAAGGTTTAAGTCTTCTATGTAGTCTACAAACCTCTTCTTTTGTTTCTTAATCCTGAATTATATTTTCAAACATATTTTCCATCTAGCTATGCTATGCCTACCTTTGAATGGACATGATCAATATAAAAGTATAAGCAGATTTAATTTTTAGGGTTGTTGGGTTTTTTTTTGGCTCATTAGTAGTATTTCTGTACCTCTACATCATCTACAATGGATATGGTCACTTAAGCAGCAATTATCTTCCTGACAGTCTTTTTAGTTGCTTATTATGAACACTGTAATATGTAAGATTGTGTGTCCCAGGAATTGTTTCTTTTCTTTCCTTAGAGTCACAATAAAACCATCTTCTGTCTCTGTCTCTGTGTTCCCCCGCACCCACCCACCTCTGGTCTTCCTCTTCTTCATCTTCTTCCTCTTCCTTTTTCTTTGCCTCCTCCTCCTCCTCTTCTTCTTTTTGTTCTTCTTTCTCTCTTTTTTCTTTATTCTTTTCTTCCTCCTCCTGATTGATTGCATCCCAGTTGCTTGTCTCCTTAGTTAAAGATTCAAGGTAACATTGAAAATAATAGATCATGGGAATTGGCTCACCAAGACAACTTTTCTGTTACTTCTTTGCAAGTTATAGTACGCAGACATGCACGTGCATGTGTGTGTATGCACACACAAATGCAAACACACACACGCACAAACACCCTTTTATTGATTTGGTTTGATTATTTTAATTGCCACCAAAAAGATAAAATGTAGAAATATTTACACATAAAATAGATGTTATGAAATAAAAGCATTAATCCAAAGCAGGTATGGGTAGTGTAGTATAATATCTCAATATAGGACATTGTCTAGCACATTTCCATGGTGAAAGATAAAGGTTAAAAAGTAATTAAGTGGAGTTTGGAGACAGTAGCCATGGGCATTTTAGGTCTAGACAAAAACAAAATTAAAATAACTATATACTGTTCTTATAGTACTATTGATTTAAGTGAGTGTTTGGAAAATTTGGCATCTCAAATGAAAAGATCAATGCATTTTACTTCTTAGATATATCTTTCTTTTATTGTAATAGGCATGACATTTAACATTGACAGACAGTATTTTAAATCAAATCTTACCTTTATTATTATCACTAGTTCTTCCAAGTCAGAGAATTCATAACTCCCAAGAGGAATCACCTTTAGTGAGTTATGATACATGTTCATCCATCATGAGCCAACAAGGATAAAAATACTGTCTCATTGCCATCTCTTCTTGTATATTATATATTCAGATAAATTGAGATGAATTGGCAGATCTGATGTATTGCCTGAAAGCTAATACTGGAAAACTTACTTTACCAGATTTTCTTACTTAAGCTTCTATAACAATGCTAGAGCTTACTATCTCTCCAGAACAAAATTTGTGCATTGATAGATGAATTTTCATTAAGACATGATATTTCAGAATATAATCCCCCCAGTGTCCAAGGTTTTGTCACATGTATGTTCTGCATGAGAGATCATAATTTTTTTCATAAAGAGAACATATTTGTTCATAATACTGTGAGTAATCAAGAAACACAGTGGACCTGTTTGCTCCCCAACCCCTATCCCCTGAAGAAAAAAAACCCTTTTGTAAATGACCTGACAAGTTTTGGAACAATAGTTGAAAATAACTGATTTTTTGATCTAGTCTTTCCTTGATGAACCTGAACTCTCAGAAGCTATTAAAAGCAATCAATTAATAGTTGTCATATAAGCCAAGTTTCATTACAATGAATGATATGACACCAAAAATTATTTTGTTTGCAGTGGAATCTTTGTTATAATTGATCATGTGGCTCATGCCATTCTACCTTACTGGTTCATTTTGTGAACCATTCACCAAATATTCATCAAGTATTATGAGCTGCCTTCACAAAAGTCTTACAATTTACCCTTCATAGACAAAGAGTGAACCTGGGTTCTCAAAGGTCATTCCTAAAGATTACAGGCTGTGGCATGTCCTGCCAAGACTATCCTGTCACTTCTTCCAGGACCAGCCTAGCTATATCCAGTGAGATTTATTACAAAGTTGGTAGCAAGTGATGATTTGGGACACAACAGGTAAGTGGCGTAGCAGTAGGGTTCTGGGCCTGGAATAAGAAAGACTTGAGTTCAAATCCCTCCTCAGACACTTACTAGATGTATGACCATGTGCAAATCATTGAACCTCTTTTTGCCTCAGTTTATTCATCTGTAAAATGGGGGTAATAGTAGCATCTACCTCCCAGAGTTGTTGTGAGGATCAAATGAAATAATAATTGTAAAGCAATTGGTATATGTCTGACACATAGTAAGTGCTACACAAATGTTCATATTTGTTATTATTATTATTATTACTATTATTATTATTTCAGATTATTCATTATGTTAAGAGAGGAGAAACAAATTCTGTTGGCAAGAATTATCTGTCTGGTCTATTTCACATAACTAACTCTAATGTAGAAGTGATGTATTTGGGATATTATGTATTTTTTATTTAAGATAAGTACCTGTGATTATGCCATATTCCAAATGATGAATGGTTATGCTATTTTCTCATTTAAAAAGTTGAAAGCCAAATGTAAAGGCCCAGTGGTCTCTAGGATATAACAGTAAAGCAGATAACAATTCATATTATTTGTCTTTCCACTGATAAAGACTTTTGGTATCTTATGTTGGACCATTTTGTAGTGACAAGGACTTTAGTAGTAGCAACTTGCTTTCATTGGTCTTTAATTGCTGAATCTTCCAGGCTGTAGTATCTAAAGAAGAAGATGGTAAGTCCCATCTCCATAAGGATTGTTTCATTGGACATTGGCTTTGAGGGCCTGGGCTGCAAGCAAGATCAGTAGTCTGGATGACATTACTATTTCTTAGAACTCTTGGGCTTACCTGCCCATAGGTGGCAATTGTGCAGCAGTGAGTGTTGATGGTAGGGATGGTGAACCTCTTCTCCATAGTATTTGTTCCCATAGATGATGGTTGTAGAGTTGGGGGTAGGAGGGAGATTGGAAACAAGCCAAAAATTCTCTGAAATACTCTTCCCAGGGTTCTTGGTTTTCAGGTCACACATAGTCTTCTTAGGGTCAGAAGAGAGGTAAAAATTGAGTATTATCAGTGGTCTGACTTGCCTAGCACATGCTACCTCCTCTTCCTACCTCAGGGGACCTTGTTACTATAATGTAGGGTGTGTTTTCTATTGTGTGATTTTATCTATTGTCCGTCATTCGGTTGGTCAACAAGAATTTATTGATGAGGACTTACTGTATGCCGGAAAATGTTCTACTAATCCTGGGAATATAAACAAAGGTAAAACAAGCTCTGCGTTCAAGGAGCTCATATGCCAATGAAGGTGAAAACATGCAAACAACTATACAAGACGGAGGAGAGTTGGTGGAAGATAATCTCAGAAAGGAAGTTATTAGCAGCATTGGGGTTCAGGAAAGACCTACTACAGAGTCTAAATGTCTCTGTCTCTCTGTCTCTGTCTTTCTCTGTTTCTCTCTCTGTCTCTCTTTCTCTGTCTATACACACACACAAACACACACACACACACACACACTTTGGCAAAGTAAGTAAAAATAACATCAGCAAAGCAAGTGAAAAGGTTTCTAAACAGAAGTCAAATTCTAAGTAAATTAAGACCCAGTAATGGTCCCAAACAACAAATAATGATATCCATTTCTTCCTGATAGTATAAAAAATTAGACCTACTCAGGAGAAAAATGCTGTCTTCATTGTCAGATTAAGACACTGTTGTCCTTTCATTTTTTAGGCATTTGTTGTTCAAATTTTTCGGTCATGTCTGACTCTTATGACCCCATTTGGGGTTTTCTCGTAAAGATACTGGAATGATTTGCCATTTCCTTCTCCAACTCATTTTACAGATGAGGAAACTGAGGCAAACAGGATTAAGTGACTTACTCAGATTACATAGTTAGTGTCTGAGTCTGGATTTGAACTCAGGTCTTCCTGACTCTAGGCCACGTACTCTAACCACTGCACCACCTACCTGCCACATTTTCAGATACAGTCACTACATAAACTGTTTATTTACTTCTCTTTGTTAAGAGTAGGTTCTTCTTTTTTGAGTGGAGGTGGAGTAATATAGAATTGACTGTGATTTTAAAACAAAAAGCATTAATAACATATATCTATATATACATATGTATAAAAATTGTAGTACCTAGATAACCCCTATTTTGGTTGTATGTTCACATATCATGCTAAAGATCTCTTAGTAATAGTATTTGTAACTTTGAAAAGTTGATGTTGCCTTAAAAACTTAGAACAAGTCATAGAATACTCAGAGATACAAGGCATTAGAGCATAAGATTTGATTACCTCTATTTAAATAATCATTCACTAACTCTTCTGCTCCCTAATTTTTCTATTGTTCTTATTTTTGTTTACATAAAACATATATAATATATATATGTAGAAACACATACAAATATCATGCATGTGCATACATATGTGTATTTACAGGGGATTACAATAGCCTCTTCCTTCTTCAGAGATTTTATAAATTTAACTGTTTACATATACATACATACATATATATGTACATGCATGTGTGTATACCATTCAGGTGGTTATAATTTAGCTTGTAGTTTGTTTTTTTAAAGAACTGAATCATTATTTAAATCATTACCTTAATGATAACAGAATGAACATTCCTGATACTGATCTTACTTCCCGCCCCCCACTAATAACAAGATATATCTTTATCAGTCTGCATTGTTATGGTGGCAATATGCAAATGCCAAACTGTCCATTTCAAATGGATCAATCCAGACCAAGAAAAAAGCTAGAGATGGGGTACATCTGGGAGGCAGAAGTGAAGAGAAAAAGAACTTGTAAAATACCTCAGCATTTAGAATGGCAAATGCAAAGGATGTGGATTGTAGTTAAGATAACTTTCTTTCTAGAGGTCAGAAAAATGAGGTGAAGCTTCCAATTACTGTGTTTTGCCCTTGACAGGTGGACAGACCTAATTGTCACCTTAACCTGTTCTTGAATTACTTTGACTCTAAGGATAATCAATTCACATTCTTAATTAGCATGATTTTTCCACATACATACAAAACGTATTTTAGGATATGAGTTAATTAGATTGGAATTATAAAATAAAATGCTGCTACTATGACTTAATGATAACAAAACACTGTTGAACATCCCATTTGTTCCTTTTTCTGAACAATACTCTGGCACTTCTTGGTGGGCTAGCCTGGAAGACAGACAACCGATAAAGAAATGACAGGTGACATGCTCTTGGCGGACTAGGCTAGAAGAGACAACAGATAAGGATATGACAGGTGAAGTGCTTCAGGGCAATTATGGGTATCAAAGGATTCCAGAATCCTTTAAATATCCTGTAGCATATAATCAATCCATTGCCTGACATTTCCAGGGGGTCTGCCAGAATTCTAAGAGAAATTTTCCTTTTCCATCCCCCGCTCCATACATATAACTTAGGCAGAATACATCTCAGTTCACAGGACGTCAACTGTCTTAAAAACAATTTAGTTTGAACAATAAATTTATTATTTTTTAAACTAAATTTAGATCAACTACTTAGTATTTTGTTTGTTAGTATGTCTGCCTCCATGATTCTAAGTAACTAGTTTCCAACCTTTTTGTAAATTTCCATCTATTTTTGTATGATCTAAATATAAATTAACCTTGTGCATACATTTATGTAACTTGCTTTATGTTTATGTATATACGTATATATATATATATTTAGTTTTCTATGTTGACTATATCTAAAAAAATATGTCTGTAGAGTTAAATATATACAACCACATACTTAGGTTTTAGAAATTACTTAAAAATACAAGGTATATGAGGTCTGACTAAAAAGCAGTGCCTACAAAAAAGATTTAGGCATGTTATTGAAATTCAAGCTTAAAATGAGTCACCATTCTGATGTAGCAGCAAAAAAATCACATACTACCTTTGGCTATATTAAGAGAACTACAGCTTCCAGGAATAAAGAGGTGGAGGTCTGTCTATACTCTGCTCTTGACAGATTATATGTCTATTTTTTTGTTCAGATCTGGGTACCATGTCTTAAAAAAGGTCTAGTATGCATCCAGAAGGTTGGAGATGTTAAGAATATGGCCTCCCTACACTTAGAAGTCCACACAGAAGGCAACCAGGATGGCGATGGGCCTTGTGCCCATTCTGTGTGGTGATCCATTGAAAGAAGTGGTAATATTTAGCCTAGAGAAGATAAGACTCAAGTAGGGCAAAATAACTTTGTATTTGAAAGGCTACCATGTGAAAGAGGGATTATTAGCTTTACATTTAGCCCCAAAGAACAGACATTAGAATGAGGGTAGAAATTACACAGGTAAATTTAAGCTTGATGTCAGGAAAAACAACAAAAACTTCTTAACCAGTAGTGGATGGGTTAACTTGAGTAACTGAATTTCTCCTCACTGAGAGAATTTATAGTAGAGGTTGAATGGTCACCTGTCAAGTATGTTATATTTGAGATTCTTTTTCAATTATTGGATCAAGGAAATGCATATTGAAGTCTCTTTGAACTTTCAAATTTTGTGATTATATAATTTTGTCAAAGAACTATACATGTTTTTATGTATAGGGAAAGCCTGAGTTCCAAAATAGGCCAGATACAGGGAGGATAGATTGTGGCCATAGACCAAAATTGTCACAATACACCTGAGAATACCTTGGATAATAATCATAGCCTACATCTGAATAATACTTTTTGATTTATAAAATACTTTACATGCATTGTCTCCTTTGATTTTCACAACACCCTATGAAGTAGGAGGCAGAACTATTCAAATAATTCCCACAAACACATTGAGTCTATATTCATACAGAATGCTGGGCCAAGGGGATATAAAAGATATACAGATTAAAACAAAATATCTCCTGCCTTTAAAGATTTTATTATGGCATGCCTGTTACAGATAAATAAACTGAAGCTTAAAGTGGTGAAGTGATGGTTCATGATTATATGGCTAGAAAGTATCAGAGCCAGAAATTAAAACCAAGTTCTCAGTCTCCAAATCCATATTTTTGCCATTTCCGCAGTGGCTGTCTGGAGAAGTAAAAAGATGTGTCTAGATAAAGAAAGTACATTCCCCCCCCCCCCATACTGGTGATCACCCAGTTACTGCTATGTTTGATGTGCAAGCCCTGGAACAATCCTAAGATGGAAATGATTTGATAAAATCAGCAAAATCAAACAATATCAAACAGATTTCCACATTTGCTGCTGGCTCTTTCTTTAAAATAAAATATTTAACAAAAATAATTATTACAAACTGTTCCCACTAAATTACTGAGAAATTGGGCCAAAGAGAGGTAATTTTCCAAATCTCATTATAAGAGATAGAGCTAAGATTGAACTTGCCAACTGTTTACATTTCTAGTAAAATACTTAGCCCAATCTAGAGTGACATTTTGTAAGAAAGAGAGAAGTATGATGGGATGGGGGTTGGGAGAGGGATGAGAAGGCCAATGTATGCTAAAGTAAATTGCTTCTTGCAATTTGTAACACATAATTCCTTCAACAATTATATTTGAATGAAGGTACAAATGATAAATGTACAGAGAGAAGTCAGAAGGTCAAGGAAACAAATCAATTGTCTAACTACTCATAAAAATTCATGTTAGTAGGGCTTAAAAAAAACAGTAACGAGATTACTGCTTTTAAGGGGGCATGACTTTCAAGCCTTTGTCTTAAATTGATTGCAATTAAATTCAAAAAATAACTATTAAGCATCTACAATATGCAAGAAACTGTAATGTGGTGAGAATACAAAAACCAAAAAGAAAGTCCTTGAGTTCAAAGATTTCATATTTTACTGTATTGTTCATTCCAACCCTTTAGTAGGGCTGTAAAGGATGGCATAGGGTTGCTAGCAGGCAGAAGTTTGCTGAGTTACTGAATCCCAAAGGTACCCCCATTGTCACTTCCAGAGTTGTCTATCATTCAAAAATCTTTCTTCCTCTGAATTCCACTCAAAATTTAACACTCAATACCAATTTTGGTGGCTGTGATATACTGACCACCAGATTATTCTCTCTCATTTCTTTAATACTTCATCCATCTTCCTCTGCTGCCTGCCTCCTGATTTTATATGAAAGAACTATTGTTTAAATGTTTGGTCCTCCCAAGTTACTAATCTCCCAATTCCTCAGCTTCCTTGAAAACCATGACCTAATCCTTCATTCCACTTTAGCCACATCTAGAGAAGTCCCAGCACCATTTGCAACAAGTGATCTAATTCATTAATTAAAAACTCCAATATCCCTCAGCTGACCATAAATTCCATTCCCCCTATGTCTCTTCCTTCTTAAACCTATTCTTCATTTTCATTTAGACCTCCAATCTTTCTACCCCTTAATACTTTTTTTTTAATACTATGGTCTCTACTGTGATTATACTTTCCTCCCCTTCCAATCTTAACCCAACAATTAATTCTGTCATTTCTATTAAATCCTCTGTTATACACTCCTTTGCTCCCCTTTTCCTATCATATCTCTGGCAAACCTCATCCCTGAATCACTCCTCCTATCTGCTTCTGATGATCCTACTTATGAGGGGCTAAACAAAGCCGGGAGAATTCTCACAACCAGAATGACTGGGCATGTTATAAATTCATGCTAGCATTCCACCTAAACTAGACCCTCAACATAGCAAAACACTTCTTTTATTTCTTCCTAATTAATCCCCTCCTCTCTCTACTGAGAAGTTATTAGAAACATTCTTTTCTCTCATCAAAACTCCCATATTTCCATCACCTCCTTCTCTCTCTTCTCTCTCTGTGAAAACTTTCTCCAAGAAAACTGAGAAAATCACTTGACTCAATCTTGTATTCTCTTACCTTCCCTCAGGCTCTGACAAGGATGTGGTTTCTTCTTGCTAATGTCAACCCTTCACATGTGTTTGATTCCATCTCCTCCTGACTTCTTCAAAAGAATGCATCTTTAGTCACTCTCTCTCTCTCTCTCTCTCTCTCTCTCTCTCTCTCTCTCTCTCTCTCTCTCTCTCTCTTTCATCTGGCTTCTAATCTTACAACTTTATCATTCAACTCAAAGGAATCTTTCCAAAGTTACCAGCATCTCTGAATTGTAATATTTGATAGTCTTTTCTCAGTCTTAATCTTTCAAAACTATTGATACATTTGACACTGAAAAACACTCAGTCCTCCAGCATACTGTTTATTCACTGGGTTCATCTCCTATCTGTCCCAGCACTACTAATCATCATATCACATTCTCTTTCCACATGTTTTGTATTCCCCAAGGTTCTGTCTTTGCTCTTCTTTTCTTTTCCCCTCTCCATTTTTTCTCTTTTGGTAACCTTATCAAATCCCATGGGTTAAATTATCATATCAATTGCAATAACTCTAAGTTCTATTCTTCCTGAGATTCTCTGAGATCCAATCCCACATAAATTTCCTATTGTACATTTATTATTGGGTATCCTCAAGACATTTCAGATTCAACATATCCAAAATTGAACTCTTTCTCTTTCTCCTCCTAAACCCTTAATTCTTCCAAATTTTTCTATTTCTGCAGAAGGCACCACCATATTTTATTTTTTCCCAAGTCTATAACTATTTCATTATACTCAATTCTGCACTCTTCCTTACCTGATCTATACAATCAGGTAAAAAATCTTGCTATTTCTACTTCTCCATTGCCTCCTGCATTTGACCCCTTCTCTCTAATCACACAGCTCACACCTTAGTTCAGGCCCTCATCATCACTTACCTAGATTATTGCAATAGCCATCTAATTAGTCTCCCTGCCTTAATGTTCTTACCAGTACAATCCATTCTCTACACTGCTGCCAAAATGATTTTTCTTAAGTGTAGATCTCAGCAAACACATGCAAAATTCAATCAGCTTTCCTTTTGCCTCAAGTTTAAATATAATATCCTGAGTTTAGTTTTTAAAACTCTTTACAACTTGGCCTTGACCTATCTTTCCAAACTAATAAAGCTATTCCTCACTGAGGACTTGCTTCCAGAAAAATCCAGTGAATACTGAAATTGGAGGACATTCAATCTTAACTAACATGTGGTTGGGAGTAGCTTTTTTTCCATTGTATGTGTAGCAGGAGTTATTGGTACCCTTAAGATGGACTGACTCAGTATCATTGTGTTTTTGTTTGTTTTTTTGCTGCATTCATGTATGAGGGTAAAGGCAATTCCTTCACTGCGGCTTCCCCTTTACTGAATAACAAAATCTGCCTAAAGCCATACAGAGAAGATAAAATGTTATGTATAAAATGTCTGACCAGTTCAAATTTACATGATTAGATTTGAAGAGTGTATACAGAGAACAAGCTAAGCAGTATTGCCACTAGGACCATATGGCATCTCTGGGCAGTGGTAAGTCATGGTGCTTTGTGGTGCCAGAGAGGTCTCTATGTTAGAAAGATTCAATGACTGGATTTCTGAATACAAATATTACAAATGTAGGTTAGACCCAGTTACTCACCAGCTCCATAAAAAATTTCCACAATTAATACTTAAAAGTATTACATCAAAGATCACCAACACACCTCCTCACTAATTTCAATGCCAAGAAACACAAAAATATAATAGAAAGGAAAGGAGAACAAATAGAATTCACTTTAACTGACCCTCCACACTACTCATAGGCTTCAGTGACTTCCCATTGTATTTAGGTTAAAATATAACTTGTTCAACTTAACTTTTAAAGCCCTTAGTAGCCTGGCCCCAGCCTTTCATCCCAACCTCAGTATGTCTCTCTCCTTCTCACTATGTGATTTGGAAGCCAAATTGGCATTCACTTTGTTTACCAACTTGGTACTACATCTCCCATATCCGTGTCTTTGGATTAACTGTCATCCATGCTTGGAATTTACTTTCTCTTCATATCTACCTAATAGCATCCTTCTTTTCCTCCAAGATGTGGCTCAAATGCCACCTTCCTCTTGCAGCCTTCTGTGATGCTCAACTGACACAACCTTTGATAATCAAGCTCATTCCCATGCCATGGTAACATATTGCTGTAAGACTTTTGTAGAGGTAAAACATATATGTTTTAAGTTCATGGCTATACATTTTTGTCACCAAACTGAGTAAAGGAAGGGTATCATTATATTTAATAAGGAAAAAGGTATCTCATAACATGTAACTTTAAGCAGTTACTACCAAGCTGAAAGTTATAATTTATTGCTGAAAACTTCTCTCTTCCTTTCCATTTCTCATGATATTCTTTGCCTTTCTAGATTCATTCATAAAGGACAGTTTGACACTGGAAATATCTTGCTTTTCACAATGCAGATTGATAAAGTAGAGAAATCATCAGGGGTTGAGATGATAGGGATTAAACAGGGGGATAGAAAAAGAGAACACTGTTATTTTAAGCATAATCTGCTTCTTTCATTTCTATAAGGATATATAACTTTCCATTAGTGCTTCAGTGTTGAGCTAAATTTTACAACTGATAGACAGTAAATAGGAATATTTAAATAAACATTTAATTAGTATTTTAATAGACATATTATTTACTATTAAATCAATAAATTGGTTTATTATTAAATTAATATGATGACTTTATTGTTAAATCAATAAATTTCATTTATTATCACATTAATAAATTTAATTTGTAATTAAATAAATATTTTGGTTTAGACATTATTAATTATAAAAAGAAAATAGGAATCATCTTGAAATTGTTTCTTTAGTAAGCATGCAAGTACAAAGCAGACAAATCAGAGAATAACTATACCTTTTTTGTTTTGTTTCATTTTCTCTGAATGAACATAGAATGTATAAAGGTCAATTGGACATTGGAACATTGATGTATAATGGCTTTCCATTCATTAAATTAAGTAACAAGAGTGCAATTCTTTTAGGAAGAATTCACCAATTTCATGGTTGATGAACACACATGTAGGTAATGCACTCTAATTTTGGAGTAATGAAATTTCATGCTTCAAATGAGAGATTAATCACTACAGATGGCGAAGAAGAATCTTCTCCCCACCTATAGCTCAGTGGGGTTATCTAGATTCTGGAAAAATTTTAAGATGTCTTTATATTTTTTCAAAGCATTAATATTAAATAGCATAGAAGATAGGTAATTGTTGTGAAAATACCCAATTCTTCAAAGGAATGTTTGAGTCATAATAAATATACAATCACACCAAACAAAGCATATATTAAATAATTATTTGAATATGTAATATATTTCAAAAAAGATAGGGAATTGTGGAACAATTAGGGACCCTAGACAACAGCTAAGACAATTCCTGAGATGGAAGGATGCTCACAACTGATAAATGTTAAAGATAGAGTTTGAACCCAGGTGTTCTAACTCCAGGTCCCTGTCACTTTCTAGTGGTGGTGTGCTGCTAAATGTTCAACAACTAATACTTAACAACCTCCTTTCTGAAAAGATGGGCCACACTTTTAAGTTTAGTCTGCATTATTCACATTTTCCTTATCTAGATGTTATCTGTCTAAACAAGAAATAAAAGAATAAATAAAACCCTAATTTGTAGTGTTCAGTGATTTCTGGGGTATAAGTGATCACATTGAAAATTTGAAAATCTGCTTTTGTTAGCTGTTGGGGCCATAGGGAAACAGACACACACACACACACACACACACACACACACACACACACACAAACAATTCCAGGAGCAGTGGTAGATTTTGTTTAATCATGGTTCCAGAACTGGAAGTGATGGGAACATTCAAAAAGATATGCATAGCTCTCTCTAAAGCCTCCAGAGTAAAGTTCAAATACATTTATCTAGCGTTTATGACCTCACACAATCTGGCACCAACCTATCTTTTAAGCCTTATCTTTCATTACTCTCTTCCATATACCCTATGTTTCAACAAACTGAATATCTATTCCTCTTGAATATGTACCAAACCCTCTTGCCTCCATACTTTTTCCCTAACCTGGAATGTTCTCAGCTATCTTTTAAATCAAACTCAAATACCCTGAAACCTTCCAGATTTATCATCTCAAACTCTATCTACTACAATTTGTTTGACAAAGTTTTAAGGGATATTTCATGTATTATTGAGTATTGTAACTATCTTTATTTTTGTAATTTCTTCAAGTTCCTAAGCTCTCCAAGATTGGAGCCTCCTATGGAAGTTTAATTTGTCCCTCAACATCTTCCTATTCATATGGTAGATGATTAAAGAAACTTTGTTGAATCTATTGACTAGGATGAATGAAAGAAAGAGTAATTACCTATGTACCTAAACCATGGCTATACATTATTGGATACAGGAAAGTATCAAGGATCTGTAATTTTATCAGTCAAGGCAGATCACAGATCCCTCTGTAATTTGGTAGGTTGTCTTTTTAACAGTCCTAGTTAAAGAGTTTATTACCCAATAACCAAACTAATGTTTAGCCTCAGAAACTAATTAGATTGGTATCCAGACAACAGATATTCAGTCCACCATGAGCTCATATTTTGCAAATTGGGAGAACCTGTCAGAGATAGTGATTCACTGGGAAAAATATCAAGAACCTAGAATGATCTTGAGGCTATAACGAGACATCAGAGAAGGACTTTAGTGAAGATTGTAATGGAACAACATTTATAAATTGTAGGAATATTAACTAGTATAGGTATCACCATCTGAGACAAGCATAATCAAGTGAATAGGCATGAAAATGCACAAAAAGTTTGGACAATAAACCTGCATTAATAAGGAGAATGATGGACTTACACATACTCCTGACATTTATTACTGTTATCTGAGCAAGTTATTTGCCTTTTGATATATCAGACAATCTCCTAGGATGCATATACAAAGTCATAGATGAGTTGGGATTTTTGTTATTGGAGAGTGTTACCATGGTGATAAATTTGTCATGTATTTCCAGAAGGATGGGCTTAAATGGACATGGTGGAAGGAAGATAAGACAACTTGTTAGCTCTATGTTGGAGAACTTTAATTTCATGTTACTTTTTTTTCTGAATAAAAATGCTATCCTGAAAGTTCTGTGATCCTCTCTTAACACCTTTCCTCCTTCTTTCTGATTTTTTCAGCTAGATGGCAATTAAGTGTAGATACAGAAATGTTGACCTATAATAAGAAAGTGAATTTCTGACTCCATAACTTTTGTGAGTTTTATGTCTTGGCTTAGAAAGGAACTAAGATAAAGAGTCAGAGATGGCTGGAGATAGTAAGGAAATAATGGGCCAAAGCAACTGGCAGCATGGTACACAGGAAAGAGGAATCAGGGAACATGGGTTCAAATCCTGTCTCTATCATACATTATGTGGGTGACTGAGAAAATAATTCAACCCCTCCAAATTTCAGTTTCCTCAAATATAAAAATGAGAGTGTTGGTCTAGGATGCCTCAAAGTTTTCTTGCATTTCTAAAACTAAGATCCTGTGATTTCCCCTACTGTACAAAGCCTTACATGGTAGGCAGAATCAAAGAGTGTCAGATTGTGAATGAAAGGGGGGAGTGGAATTTTTCCAGTTTATTTTCCTTTCTCTTCAAACATGGGACAGGTATAATAATAATAATAATGTCTATGAAATATCCTAGGTTGACATAAAATCATCAACTTGGGGCAATTTGTTCCCAAAGTTTCCACATCTAAGAGACAGTAATGTTTTCTGGTAAATCTCTATACTGCACAGTGCAATCTTATTATGTATGATACTCTCCCTGACATTCTGTATTGCATAATTTAACACTTTATTACATTACTATAAAACCTTTCATGTATAACGGCATTCTTTTCACCAATTATTTTATATTTGTATGTCTTCTAAAGGAGACTGTATGTTCCTTTTAGACACAGAATGTATTATGCTCCTTTATGTTCCCTATCCCAGGGTTCAGCAACTGGTGTACAATTAATACTTCATTAATTATTTCACCTCCTCCTCTGTATCCCTGGATAAACTTGCTGTCAGACTTTGACCAAGCTGTTTTCCTCCTCCTCTCTATCCCTGGATAAACTTGCTGTCAGACTTTGACCAAGCTGTTTTATTTGCTTCAATTTGACCAAAACAAATGTATTAAGTACCTAATATCTACAAATGTAATGGAGGTACTGACCAATAGAGGCAATCTGCTTTTGCTAGTGCCAACCCACAAGGAAGCTTTGGGAGTCTGATTCCAGAAATGAATGTATTTTATGGAAGGTCCTGCCCACCACTTCAGTGGATGAAAAGTTATTCTGTGACTCCAGTACACTTTCTGTGTGGTGGAGAAATTAAATTGTCCACTGAGCTAGAACTGAGTGTGTATCCAAAGGGGTCCATTGGAGGAGGAACTCAACTACTCTTTCTTCTCTGGTGGCAAGGAGAGATAACTGGTTGATCAATATGGGGAACTCAATAGACAGTACATATATCATTAAAGTTTTGTCACAACTCCTTAGGATTACCCTTATAACTCTGAGGAAAATAGTAACATTGCTCTATTTGGTGACTCAACCTATTACTGAAAGTTTGGGTGGATAGAATGACTCAGAAATTATAACTACCCATGATTCTGTGCTAGATTCTGGGAATATAAGGCTTCGTCATAATGCAACCTCTCTGACTCTAGTTTATTCTGCTAGAAAATGAGAGAAGGTTGCAGGGAGGTTATTTCCATCTCTATTTTCTTTACATGGAATTTTCCTCCTTTCTCTATTTCCCTGCCTTTACAAGAAGCAAATGAGAAATAATTAGGGAGAGTTCAAGATGAGGTAGAAAATAGGAGGAAGATTAGATCACAGTGATAAGCAGAGTCATATAGGTAGTTGGGTATGGATTGATAGGAGGGGAGCTTCAAACCATTACATCAACAATGAAGGGTGTATTTTTCCTCTCTGGGGTACGAAGGGGAAGATGTTTCTTATGTGACTTCTAGGTTCTTTGTTGCAACACAAGCAGTTTCTAGGGCCTTGCACCATCTCTCTTTCCATCCTCAATATCTGTGGTGATGAGTTCCTTAAGTTATGGGCTTTCTATAATATTTTCCCCTTACTTGAAGTCAGACTCTCCTCTGTATCCCTATGCCACTCTCCCAACTCCATTTTTTTTCTTTTTTTTGCCCCAGGTGAAAGAATTTACAGATATAGTACAGAGTATTACTCTTCATTTCTCCTACATAAAGGGAATGGAAATCTGTCCCAAAGAAAAATTGGTTTACATTTATAACTTACTCTACCCTACCTCAAAATCTAAGGGGATTTTTTTTATTTAAAAAATGAAAACTCTTTGAGTGCATGAGGTGATGACAACCTGAGTTTCTTGGTGATTCTGTCTTAGTTTTATTTACCTGAATGGTTTATTTGAAAATAATAAAAAAGAAGGAAAGGTATACTTAGTGGCAATCTAGACAAGTAACTAGACAAAAAAATAATTTAGAAAAGTGACAAGTTACATGTAAATCATGACTTTGTGAAACACCCTATGAAGGCATGAGAAAAAAGTGAGCAGCAAGGAAAAGAAAAAAAAGGTTCTTAGGAACAAATGTCAATGGGATGATCCTGGGGGGCTTATTGTTCTGTTGCTGACTTTCAAATTGGCACAATCAGTGGACAGCTGTCTCCAAGTCTTCTACTGCTACAGTGATTTTCTGGCAGTTTCTTTTATAGAAGGAAAGTAATCCCAAGATGCCATGTTGTGGATCTACATATTGCCAAAGAAAAGTTTTGTATTTTTTTTTGTGGGGCAATTTTAAATCTACTAATCCCTGACACTGTTTGTAGCATATGTTTATGTAGTTTCTTATGATTATAGAATTAGATAAAAATATAATATAAATAGAACCAAAGGATAATATATTTAGCACACTAAGGCACCTGTGAAGCCATTTAGTCAAATATATTATTTTATCAATGAGAGATCAAGTAGCAGAACCAGAAATCAAACCCAGGTCCTCTATCTCCTCTTCCAGCACTTTTTCCATATTATTCAATTCTTGGAAATGCACACATATGTACATGTGTATACATACATATATATATATATTATATATATATTATATATATTTATACATGAGAAGCTGTGTAGTATAGTGGGAAGAATACTAGAAACTCAGAGTAAAAAGACCTAGATCTGGTTCTTGGTTCTTTTAATTATTAGCATTTATGGTCAATGTGACATTGCATAAGTTATAACCTCTCCAAGCTTCAGTTTCATCATCTATAAAATGGGAAGAATATTACCTGCCTTGTATACTCCTGGGGTTGCTCTATTATCTACCAAATACTACAAAATATAAACTATTTTTCTAAACATTTTGTATAGTTAATTGTTTTTACAGCTTCTATCTTTCATATTATATCATTAAATCTACCTTCCTAAATTTCAGATACACAAATAATTTGCCAGTGCCTAAGACAATGGAATTACATCTTGCCAAGGCTATAAGGCATTTGTGACAAGATAAAAGATCTATACTTTATGTTATAGATTATTTTTGTGCCTTTATATCATGTCCCAGTGTATTGAAATATGTAATTAAATGTGGAAGTAAGAAATTTGTAAAGATGATTCCTTGTGGAGAGTTCTTATGTGGACAGAATACAAGTCCACATAGCAAGGAAGACTGAAGAGGAAATGCTATAATTTTGGTTATAAGCTATCTTTTTTTTCTTACTTTAGGTTCTGATTCTTATCATTATGTATCTCAACATGTTATTCTGTTAGCCTTGGGATGCTTTTGCTTGTTGTTTATTAATTAACCTGTTTAGAAGGATTTCAATATTTGCTGCTTTATTATTTATGTAAACTTCAGTTTAACATTTAAATAACCCTGTTCCTCCAATATCCACACAAAACAGAAGCTCTGATGGTTAGAATTTTTTTCCTGAAGTGTTATACAAGGTTAAGCAGTGATAATTATGATAACCTAAGGTAATACAAGATCTTAAGATAGAATGAACACTGAATTCACAAATAGAAGACATGGGTTTGAATTCTACTCCTGTTTCTTTCTCATTGCGAAACTCAGAAAGACCACTTTTCTTCAGTAGGCCTGTTTCCTCATTCCTAAAATTATGAAGATGACCTAAATGATCTGAGATTTTTAAATACTCAAATAAATCCATTTTGAGGTTTTCTCTACCATGAATGCAGATCACAACTCATCCACGATTGATCATCCAATACGACTCTTGTTCATGTGTTTTCCATAGTCTTTCCATTTCCATTGTCTATCCAATGTTTTGGCAGCCTTCTTCTATTTCTCGTGACATCATGAAGGTATCCACGGAGCACTTGCCCTGCTCTTGTGTTATCCCTTCAGTAAGAGCATTTGGCCACCTCTTGTTATTCCTTTCTCTCAACACATGACCAAACTCATCCTTTTTAATCACACATTTCCCTTTACTAGGGGGAAAAAAATAAACTCCTTATCAGATTAAAAAAAAAAAAAGAAAAAAGAAACCTGCTGGGAAAACTCATAAGCAATATGGAAAACCTAAGGATTAGACAAATATTTTATAATATGTTCTAAATGTATACATGACCTTAATATTAGTAGTCACACCATTAAAAAATTAGAAGAGAAACAGATTATATACCTCTCACAGCTATGAATAGGAGATGTATTCTTATCCAAGTAATAGATAGAGTTGATTACAAAAGATAAAATACATAATTTGGTTACTTGAAACTGAAAAGATTCTACAGAGACAAAATTCATATACCTTGGATAAGAAGGTAAGTGGTCAAATAGGAAAAAAAATCTTTGTATCAAATTTCTTTGACTTTTAGCCATTCCCTAAGAGATAAATAGGGCAGCTAGATGGTGTATTGAATAGAGTACTGGGCTTAGAAGCAGGAAGCTTTATCTTCATGAGTTCAAATCCAGTTTCAGATACTTATTATGCTATGTGACCATGGGCAAGCCACTTAATCCTGTTTTCCTTAATTCCTCATCTGCAAAATAAGCTAGAGAAAGAAATGGCAAACTACTTTATCTTTGCGAAGAAAACCCCAAATGGAGTTACAAAGAGTCAGACATGACAGAAAAATGACTAAAGGACAACAAGATATAAAGTGTCAAGGGATAGGAACAAATAGTTTTCAAAAGAACTACAAAGTATTCACAGCCACATGAAAAAATGCCACAAATCACCAATAATAAGAGAAATACAAATCAAAACAATGCTGAGGTTGTACCTCACACCTTTCAAATAGGCAAAAATGACCAAAAAAAAGGCAATAATCAACATTGGAGTGGCTGTTGAAGGATAGGCACACTAATATATTGTTTATGGAGCTGTGAAATGGTACAACCATTTTGGAAACCAATCTGGAATTAGGTAAATCAAATAACTAAAATTTTTATACCCTTTAAAGAAACCCCATTACTAGGCTTATACACAAAAGAAGCCATCAATCTAAACAAAGTCCCTATGTACTCTGAAATATTCACAGCAGAACTTTTTCTGATAGCTAGGAATTAGAAACCAGGTAATATCCATCAATTGGGGAATGAGTAAATAAATTGTGGTACATGAATGTTAAACAAAACAAACAAACACAGTTATGGAAAATTACTGTGCTGTAAGAAATTATGTATGTGGGGGCAGCTAGGTGGTACAGTGGATAGAGCTCTGGCCTTGGAGTCAGGAAGACCTGAGCTCAAATCTAGCCTCAGGCACTTGACACTTACTAGCTGTGTGACCCTGGGCAAGTCATTTAACCTCGATTGTTCCATCAAAAAGAAAAAAAAAAGAAAAGAAAAAAGAAATGTATGTAATGAATAAAGATGAGCATAGAACGATCTTTATGAACTGATACAAGGTAAAGTAAGTGGAGTCAAGAAAACAATATAAACAATAACTCCAACAATGTAAATGGAAAGTACAACTACACACCAAAAAATCACATGTAATACAATTATAATGATCAAGTAGGACTGGAATGACAAGATATGAGAAGACATTCCTAAGTTACTGCTTCACTGATGTGGGAGGACCACAGGTCTTACACAGTGTACATGTTTGAAGAATTTTTCAATGCACTGATCAGTTGTGTTGATTTTTCTTCCATAAGAAATACTGTTGTCAAATAAGATGGCTCTCAGGGGTGGGGGGAGACACTTGGTATAACTATGGTAGTAGAAGTAATAGAAAATATCAATGAAACTATTTTAAAATAAAATTATTTTTCAAATCTTGCATTTCCTTGTGATATATTTCACTCCAATTCTGCAAAGATCCAGGTTTGTGTGCTTTGTGGCCTGTTCATAATCTGTGGCCTGCTCATGTATCTTTCCACTGACTTCTGTGTGGTACTCATTTTAAATTCTCAAAGATTGCAGTATTCTATGCTCAATGACATACATCATAAGTGGAATATTGTCATTAAAATAGAGGCCCTACATGTTAAAAATAAGTTGAAGTCAATGGAAAGAATATATATAATATATATATATGGACATACACATACACATATATGTATATTTGTAGTATATGTTTATGTATATATATGTATATATATATTATATGGGTGCATTCTTTGCACAGCAAAGAATTAAAAACAAAATAGATAGCCATCATTTGGTGAATGGCTAAACAAATCATGATATGTCAATCTAATGGAATATTGCATAGTAAGAAATAACAAAAAGTAAATTCTGAAAAATCTAGAGAGAATTGTATAAACTGATCAGAAATAAGTGAACAGAATCTGGAAAATAATTTATGCTATTATTATAAAAATATAAAGGGAAACAACTTTGAAAGACTTCTAATTAATGAAATTCTGAAACAATTCTAATTAATGTATGACCAACCACACTGATAAATCTAATATGCTAAAGATTAATGATGCCCTAGATATTCCTGTTAGGGTACTTATGTTAAGATATACATCACAACCTTATATGACCTGTGTAACTTGATAAATGACTTTTTGTATGTTCTGTAAGTAGAAAATGCATCACCCTATAATCAACCTGGAGATAAAACACCTCAAACTTTACTAGAATGGCCCAGTATTGTAGCCAGGACTGTATACCACTAATCTCATATTTGAAGCCTTTGCAGCTCATGAGAACCTACCACAGGTATTGCTACACTGACATTACCTCAAGAACCCCAAGTGGCTTTTTTATATCAATGAGGGAAAGAACTTTAATGGAGGAAGAAACAAATTAACATACCTTATAATGTTAGTAGGAATTTACTTTTACCATAAAGAAGTAAAAGTAGACTTCCACTTCCGGGAGCCAAGATGGCAAAATAAAAAGTTAGTTGCTCTCACCCTCCACTATCAACCTCTGAAATCCCAGAAAATATCTCCCCAGGAAAAATCCTGGAACAGCCAAACCAGAAGAAAGATGGGGAGCAGCAGTCCAGTAGCCCAGGTAACTTGAGGGATTAACAGGAAAGGCCCCTCTTGTCCTGGGGTTAGGGGAGCAGTACAGAACAGGAGGCGTCCCAGCAAGTTAGCAGACAGCCTCACCTCAGCATACCAGCAGAAGATCCCAGAACCCAGGTAGCAGAGCAGGCAAACACCAAGACCTGAACCTGAGTGCCTCAATGAGAGTGGGAGAGCCTGTGGAAACCAGCTCAGAAAACCATCAAGTGCTTTGGCATTCTACAGCAAACGGGTCTCCCAGTGCCTCAGCAAAAATAAGGGAAACAGCACCACAAAGGGTCCCAGGCAGATAAACACCCTGCAACATCCATCTGAAAGGAGCTGAAGAAAGTGAAAGGAAAGGAAAAGCAGGCAACCTGGAATTGCCCTAGAGTTCCAGCCTTGCTGATTCCAGCCCAACATCAGGTAAGCTGCCAGAACCCTACAGCCTCCAATTGCCAACATTGGAGGCCCCAGCACACAAAGTCAGTGACTAAGACCTAGGCTCCCAACACAAGAAGCTTGAGTCAGTGCCCTCTGCTCCCCAGCAGGAGAGCTCAATCTCTTTAAAGGCCAGGAAAAAATCAAACACCATGAGCAAAAAGAAATGCACCACAGATTCATATTATGAGAACACTGAAGATCAAGGTAGAAATTTTGAAGAGGACAACATTGTCAACAAACCCATATCTGGAACCTCAAAAGGGAATATGAACTGGTCTGAAGCCCAAAAAGCCTTCTTAGAAGAGCTCAAGAAGGATTTTAAAAGTCAAATGAGAGAGGTAGAAGAGTCCTTAAAAAATAAAATTGGCCAACTGGAAAAAAAGTACACTGAAGAAAACAAATCCCTAAAAAATACAATTGGCCAAGTGGGGAAGGAGGTACAAAATCTAATAGAAGAAAACAATTTGTTAAAAATTAGAATTGGGCAAATGGAAGCTAATGACTCTATGAGAGAGCAATAATCAGTCAAACAGAAACAAAAACAAGGAAAAAAGATGAAAACGAAAAATACCTCATTGGCAAAACAACTGACCTGGAAAATTGATCCAGGACAGACAATTTAAAAATTATTTGTCTACCTGAAAATCATGATGAAAAAAAGAGCCTGGACAGTATCTTTCAGGAAATCATAAAGAAAAACTGCCCTGAGGTCCTAGAACCAAAGGGTAAAATAGCCATAGAAAGAATCCACTGATCACCTCTTGAAAGATGTCCCAAATTTAAAATGCCAAGGAATATAGTAGCCAATTCCAAAATTACCAGGTCAAAGAGAAAATACTGCAAGCAGCCAGAAAGAAACAATTTAAATATCATGGAACCACAGTCAGGATTACACAAGACCTTGCAGCTTCTACATTAAAAAATTGTAAGGCATGGAACATGATATTCCATAAGGTAAAGAAGCTTGGATTACAACCAAGGATTAACTACCCAGCAAAAATGAGCATGATCTTTCATGGGAGGAGATGGATATTCAATGAAATAGGGGACTTCCAAACCTTCCTGATAAAAAGACCTGAGTTCAACAAAAAAATTGATCTTGAAGTACAAGATTCAAGAGAGACGTAAAAAGGTAAGTGGGACAGAAAGATACAATATGTTGTTAACAAGGGCAAATTGTTTACATCCCTTCAAGGGTAGATGACACTTGCAACTCTTGATAACTGTGTTGTTATTACACCATGTTAAAGGAGTATACATAAAATGGGGTGGATATAAGTTGATTTTGATGTAAAGATAAAAAAAATCTAATCAAGTGGGTTAAATGGATTAATCTGATCTAAGAAAATGTACTGAGAAAGGAGGAGGCAGACAAGGGTAAATTACATTACAGGAAAACTCACAAAAACCTATTACAGCAGATGGAAAGAAGGGAGGGAGATGAGCATTGTTTGAACCTTTCTCAGATTTGGCTCAAGAAGGGAGTCACATAATCAGTTAGGTATAGAAATCTAACTTGCCCTATAGGCAGTAGGAGGGAAAAGGGGAAAGAAAAGGGAGGGGGGATAGAAGGGAGGGAAGAAGCAGTAAGGGTAAAGGGGAAGAAAAGAGAAATGACTAATAGAAGGGAGGAGGGACTGAGGGAGGTGGTGGTCAAAAGCAAAACATTAGTAAGGAGGGAAAAGGAGAAAGGAGAAAGAAAAGCATAAACAGGGTGGAAAAAGGATGGAGAGAAAGACACAGATAGTAATCATAACTGTGAATGTGAATGGGATGAACTCTCCCATTAAAGGGAAGTGGATAGCAGGATGGATTAAAAACCATATTCCTACAATATGTTGTTTACAGGAAACACATTTGAAAAAGAGTGACACACACAGGGTAAAGGTAAAAGGCTGGAGCAGAATATATTATGCTTCAGCTAAAATAAAAAAAAAGCAGAGGTAGCAATACTGATCTCAGACAAAGCAAAAGCAAAAATAGATCTTATCAAAAGAGATAAGGAAGGAAACTACATCCTGCTAAAAGGCACCATAGACAATGAAGTAATATCATTACTAAACACATATGCACCAAATGGTATAGCATCCACATTCTTAGAGAAGTTCAGGGCGTTACAGGAAGAAATAGACAGCAAAACTATAACTAGTGGGGAACCTCGACCTCCCCCTCTCTGAACTAGATACATCTAACCACAAAATAAACAAGAAAGAAGTTAAGGAGGTGAATAGAACATTAGAAAAGATAGGTATGATAGACCTCTGGAGAAAACTGAATGGGGATAGAAAGGAATATATTTTTTTCTGGGCGGTACATGGCACATACACAAAAATTGACCATGTACTAGGGCATAAAAACCTCACAATCCAGTGCAGAAAGGTAGAAATATTAAATGCATCCTTTTCAGATCATGATGAAATAAAAATCATATGTAATAAAGGGCCATGGAAAAATAGACTAAAAAATAATTGGAAACTAAGTAATCTTATCCTAAAAAATGATTGGGTCAAACAACAAATCAAAGAAACAATCAATAATTTCATTCAAGAGAATGACAATAATGAGATAACATACCAAAACTTATGGCATGCAGTGAAAGTGGTTCTTAGGGGAAGCTTTATATCTCTAAATGCTTACATAAATGAAATATAATTAATTCAGATTTATAAGAATACAAGTCATTCCCCAATTGATAAATGGTCAAAGCATATGAACAGGCAGTTCTCAGATGAAGAAATTAAAGCCATCTATAGTCATATAAAAAATGTTCTAAATCACTATCGATTAGAGAAATGCAAATCAGAAGAACTCTGAAGTACTACATCATACCTATTAAATTGGCCAAAACAGGAAAATGATAAATGTTGGAGAAGATGTGGGAAAATTAGAACACTAATGCATTGTTGGTGGAGTTGTGAAATGATCCAGCCATTCTGGAGAGCAATTTGGAACTATGTCCAAAGGGCTATAAAAATGTGCATACCCTTTGACCCAGCAACAGCACTTCTAGGGCTATATCACAAAGAGATCATACAAATGGGAAAAGGATCCACATGTACAAAAATATTTATAGCAGCTCTTTTTGTGGGGGCAAAGAATTGGAAATTGAGAGGATGCCCATCAATTGGGGAATGGCTGAGCAAGTTGTGGTATATGAACGTGATGGAATACTATTATGCTATAAGAAATGATGAACTGGCTGACTTCAGAAAAACCTGGAAAGACTTGTATGGTCTGATGCTGAGTGAAGTGAGCAGAAGCAAGAGAACTTTGTACACAATAATAGCCACATTGTACGATGACTAATATTGATAAACTTAACCCTTCCCAGCAATACTAGGATCTAAGATATCTCCAAAGGCCTCGTGATGGAAAATGCTATCCACATCTGATGAGGTCTAGAGTTTTAGGGGTGCTGGAACCCCAAGATGGCAACACATGGGCTCTGTCTGAATGAATTCAACCCAAATCTTCTTTTAGCCAGGGAAAATGTTTATTAGAAATAAACCATGTAGGCCAGGAGAAACCCGCAAGGATGAGTGGGCATGAAAAAGTCTCAGCATTTAAATGGGAGCCAGGGTGGATCTTATATACACTAAAGCAACTTTGGGTGAACAGGGAAGGGGCTAAGAAAAGGGTCTAGGTGAGAATTCTGATTGGAATGTCTAAGAGATTGAATAGACAATGGGAATAGATAATGAGAGGAACTGGAATGAAAGAGTTTGAAAGGCATCTGAATGAGATCAAAATGTGGGGCTAGGGCTTTCAAAGGGAGAAAAGGGAAGTCAATAAGGAACCATTTGAGTCCAGAATAAGAAAAGTTTAAGGGCTTTCTGGGGTAGTAGACAAATGGGAGCCAAATTCTTTTTGGGGCAAGGGGCAAAGGTCTCAGCTTGGACCCATACCACATCACATCCAAAGAAAGAACTATGGAATTTGAATGCAGATCGAAGCATACTATTTGCTATTTTTTGTTCTCTTCTGTTGAGTTTTGTTTCCTCTTTCTGATGGTTTCTCCTATTGGTTCTAATTCTTACTTACAACATCACTAATGTGAAAATATGTTTAATAGGAATGTATATGTATAGCCTATATCAGATTGTGTGCCATCTTGGGGAGGGTGGTAGGGAGGAAGGGGGAGAAAAATTTTAACCTCAAAAGCATATGGAAGTGATTATTGATAAATCAAAATAAATTAATAAAAAGGTAAAAAAAGAAAAAGTAGCATAGGAATTATAACTTGTATTATATAAGTTATTTATATATTTATATAAGATAAATACTTATCTTCTAAAAATAAACTACTTTAAATGTAGATCCACACAATGGGAAGGGATTCTTTACCCTGAGGTTGTATTAAATTGAGCAGTAATAATGAGCTGATATCATTTCTACATTGTAAAATGTATGTTATTAACTCTATTTACATGCTAATTTATGCTTATTTTAAATAAATACTAATAATTGTGAATGCTGACTCTGTCCTAACTGGAATATATAACAAGGTTCCTAATTCCTCATTACATCTTTGAGTGATGGGGTCAAGAAGAAAAGAGTTGGACAGCATGGGTCATCTGTCCCCAAACAAAACTAATGTAAAATAGATTCCCCTACAGTGCATTAACAGAGAGATTTCAGGTATGCAAAAACAAAAATAGTGCCACTTTTGAAAGGTTAAATAATGTTGATACATTTTGCTGCTGAAAGATCCATGTACCACATGCCAACTAATGAATATAGGAAACAAAATACCCTGTTCTCTGATACCCTTATCAGGTGAGACTATCTTTGATTCAGTTATGGAATCAATCAATTAAAATGTACAATGGTGTAACTAATTTCTACATACCACCACCAAATCAGTTTGTCAATTAAAAACAAAAACTAAGGGTGAACAAACTAATTAATAAATTTGGGAGAAATCAAATGTTGACTCCTGGGGTGGGTTAAAAGAAATTAAACTAATTCTGTGTTCATGTACTTACTATATTTATAAGATCACAGACTTTGATGTAGAAAAAACTTTAGAGGTTACAAGTCCAACTCCCAGATTTTAAAGAAGATGTAACTGAGGCCCAGGGAGTCAGATTGACTTTGCCCAGTGTTATGTGGGCAGTAAGTGGAAAAGTATAACCCTGACTCCATACCATCTGACTCCAAATTTAAAAACCTCTTTACTAAATAACAATCTTTTTTTTTTAAAGTTATAATGTATCTACTACTGCACAGTGCAATATTAAGTACTGATGAAGATAAAGAAGTAAATGAGACATATTCCCTGCCTTCATAGAGTTCATAATCCATTCCTGAAAATAGCCCCATATAATAGGTACTCCATAATTGGAGCTTAATAGTTTGTTAATTTTTAAAATAGCATCTTTCCCCTTTTACAGCTAAAGATAATGAAGTTCAGAGAGGGAAAGTGAATTGATTGTTGTTGAGTAGTTTTTCAGTTGTGTCCAATTCTTCATGGCCCCATTTGGGATTTTCTTGGCAAAGATACTGGAGTAGTTTGCCATTTCCTTCTCCAGCTCATTTTACAGATGAGGGAGTGAGGCAGAGTTAGGTGATTTGTGCAGGGACACACAGCGAGTAAGTGTTTGAGGTCACATTTGAACTCAGGATGAGTCTTCCTGACTCTAGGCCCAGCACTCTATCCCACTGCACCACCTAGCTGCCCTATGCTGCAGCTAGGTTGTGGAAGTTAAAACTTGAATTCAGGTCTTCTTAATATGAGTTCAGTGATCTTTCCTCATAAGCTCTTATTATCTACTCAAAATAAAAAGTTGGTTGTTATAAACCAGAAAGGTTTCTGAGCTTTCCCTACTTCCTTACATCTGAGAAGGGAATGCTAGATTGAGCAAAATATTCTACTGAGTATGGTACCAATTTCAAGTCAGATTGAATAACAAAAAGGTTACAGATGCCCCCTAGTAACTAACCTGGGGAGATGCTATTTTTATATGAT
This sequence comes from Vombatus ursinus, assembly GCF_900497805.2. Classification (NCBI taxonomy): domain Eukaryota; kingdom Metazoa; phylum Chordata; class Mammalia; order Diprotodontia; family Vombatidae; genus Vombatus; species Vombatus ursinus. The sequence goes on along the minus strand of NW_020954596.1, from coordinate 44,138,420 downwards.
GACGGGAGCTCATATCCCAGGGAGTGGTAAATATGTGGAATTACTCTTTAGTAAAAAACAAAAGCAAAGCATAGAGCCATGAGATCACAGATGTAGAGCAGGAATATGAACAATAATAACTTGTATGTCTATAGCACTTTTTATTCTATGATTTCACAGGTCATCTCATTCGATCCTCTCAACAGTCCTGTAACATAGATGGGAGAGGTATTTTACAGTTACAGATCTCGATTTCACAGAAAGGAAAAAAAATGACACCAAGATAAATAAAATGAATTCTTCAAGGTCATTTGGCATGTGGGTGATAGAGGCAGAGCTAGAACTTGTATTTTCTTCCTCCTAGTCCATAGCTCCTTCCACTACACAAGCTAATTTCTGTGATGAGATCGTAGGAAGAATACATGACAAATCACAAATACTGGCTATATTGAGAATGTGAGAAGGAGAGAAAGGCTGGTATCAGTCAGTAGGGAAGACAGTGAAGTGTCATGTAAAGTGTTATATTTGTAGTCAAAAGATCTGGGTTCAGTTCATAGCTCTGATATTTTCCAACTATGTGACCCTGAACAAGTCTCTCTAGTCTTGTTTTCCTTATCTACAAAATGAGAGGATTAGACTAGATGATTGAAAGTTAAAAGTTAAGGGTAGTAAAAACATACCAAAAAAACCCCCACTGAATTTGGATTTAGAGGGCCAGGGTTGAAATCCTGGCTGTAACCTTTGTCAAGTTATTTAACCTCCTTGGGCCTCAGTTCCCTCATCTGTAAAATGAGATTGTTCAACTTGATCACCCCCAAGATTCCCTCTAGCTTGAAGTATCCAGATTATCAGGTTACACTGAACTGATTGGATATTTGGGTAATTATTCAACTCTCCTTTTCACTCTATTTTTGTAGGAAAAAAAATAACAAAAGAATCACTGGAAGGATGGATTAATTTGAAGACCATAATGGAAAAAGGGAAGGAAAAGGAAGGGAAGAAGCATTTATTAAGTGCTTAGTATGTGCCAGGCAGTGTGCCTTAAAAGAGCATCTCATTTGATTTGAATAGAAATATATATAAAGAACATAAAGTCCTCAGCCCCTTAAAGAACAAAGGAAGTCAACAGAAATCATTACTGGTTTTAATGGTGAGTAAAACTTCCTCCTTGGTACACACTCTGACAACATCAGAGCAGTCTGAAGGTGGGAGTTACAAGGAAATTGAGTGCATTCGCAAAGGCACTTGTCACCCAAACCTCTGATTACAGTGAATAGCATTCGCTTCCAAAATACACTCGGCAAGCAGGGACAGCAGTAATTGCTTTGTGCAGGGGGTTCAAATTGCTGAGCCAGCACTGTGAATGCAGTCTGGAGATGAGCAAAGCTTGGAAGGATGAAACAGGGTGGAAATGTTTGTTAACACAAGCTGACCTCATAGACAACAAAATACTGACACTCTGAATACTCTGGTCTCCACAGCAAAGCTTTTGGAAACTAAATTTGCAGACAAAATGAAATATATCCATGATAATGTCAGTGTTTCTCTGATCAGCATCTTCTAAATGGCTCCCTTTCCTTCCTCCTCTCCACAAAAGTGTCAAAGGAAACAACAAATAAAAATAACAACAGTCTTATTTCTCATGCGAACCTAAGTATTAGTGTAGATCATTCTGTGGCTATGCGACAGAAAGCAAACTAATTACCTGCACCATAATGAGTGTGGGTGAGCAGATTTCTAGTCTTAGTGTTCGGGTCAATTATAGTTCAGTTTCTAAATAAACAATTAGTAACAATGCCATGATATAGAAATCTGAAGATATAATTTGTATCAGTGATATTAAGATTTAATTACATAAAATTTAGTGATGTTAGGAATAGAAATAGCATACCTATCGATTATATACCTTTATTTAAAACTAGTCATATTGTCATTTTTTTGGAGAGGGGATATACAGCATTGGAATAAAGGATAATTATGATTATGATGATGGTGATGATATTCAACAGACATATAGATAGATGATAGATGAGAAAGAAAGGAGAGAGACACACACAGAGAGACAGAGACAGAGACAGAGACAGAGAGACAGAGACATTGCCATGGGCATGGAACTCAGTTTAAACCTCTTGCTATGCAGGCCTGGAAAAGTCACTTAATCTCTAGCTGCCTCAATTTCCTCATCTGGAAAATATGGATAATAATCACTATCAATGCTAGTAATTACCATTGTTGTTAATAGTAGTAGTGAATATTTCTATATCCTCATCTGCAAAATGGGGAAAACAATAGCACCCACCTCAAAGACTTGTCATGAAGAACAAATAAGCTGTTAATTATCATCGTCATCATCATCATTATCATCATCATCATCATCACCTTAAAGTGCTGTAACTAGCTATTGTTAGTGTTATCAATGACGTACCACTAGCTATTACTAGGGTTGTTAATAAAATGCTACTAGCTATTATTAGTATTGTTAATAAAGTGCTATATCAATGCTAATATTATCATCATGACTATTAATGATTGGCTATACTATAACTGTTGTTTCTGATAACAATAGCTAACATTGATATAGCATTTTATTAACACTAATAATAAAACTAGTAGAATTTTATTAACAACACTAGTAATAGGTAGCATGTGTTTAGCATATTAATGTTAACTAATAGTAACAGCTTGTTTGATCCTCATGACAAGACTATGAGATATATGCTAGTAGTACCTCCTTTTTGCAAATAAGGAAATTGAAGAGATGTTAAGTGAGTTACTCAAGGTTGCCCAATTAATAAATATCTGTGGAAGGATCTTAAATAACATCTTCCTTGACCCCAAGTCCAACATTTTATCAACTGTACCACCTTATTTAATTGATCAGATGTTTATATAGTTTTATAATAGCAGATTTTTATATAGCACATTAAGTTTGTGAAGATGCTTTGCATAGAAAATTTCGTTTGATCCTCACAACAACCATGGGATATAGGTGCTGTTATTAACAGCAACTTAACAGATGAGGAAATTCAGTCTCAGAGTTGTTATATAACTATTCCAATGTCACATAGATATTATATATCTGAAGCATGAGTTAAACCCCTTTCCAATATGCCATGCTACTTCACAAAAATGATACATTTAAATTTTACAAATTTGATACAGTGATGTCAAAATTTCTATTTTATATAGGCATCAAATGTTCATGACCTACACCTGTATGTCAGTGTTAATTTAGGCCAAAGATTAGGGCCCAAGGTAATGTTTTACAAGTTTTTCTCTTTGACCTTAAATCTTTTACAATCAACCCCCAACCTACGTTTCCAGATTTAATGAGTTTTGATTGATTAAAAACTACGCTTCACCATTTTACAGATCAGCCAACCTTATCTTCTTACTCTTCCTTATACAAGACATTCCATCTTTAGTCTCTGTGTCTTTGACCAGACCATCATCGACACCTGAAAAGTATGCCCTCGTCCCCTCTACTTCTTAACATTTCTTTAGTTCAAAACACAGTTCAAATGCTATGCTCTACATGTATCATCCTTTCTTCATCTCTTCAGCTGCTAGTGCCATCACCCCTATGGAAGCAGGTTACATTTTTCCCCTAGGAAAAAGTGAGTTCACTGAGGACAAAGACTCTTTCATTTTTGTCTCTGTAGTCATAATGCTTAGGCCAGTATCAACCACATGGTAAGTGCTTAATAAATGCTTATTGATTAAATATTTTATTCTTGTTCTAGGCAGGTGGAGCCACTTTGTAAACAGAGAATAAGGGACTTAATTTGTTGTCTGGTCTCACTTGTTGTCTAGGCTCTCAAAGACTATTTGTTTCAGGAAGGAAGCAATTAGTAGTACAAAGAACACTCAACGAAAATATCATAAAATATGACTTTTAGTTCTCGCTTTCCCATTAATTAGTGGTGTTGACATTAGGAGAGTGAACTTAACCTCAACAGTGACATACTGTTTATAAATGGTGGTGTGGGAGCCAATTTTATGCATTTAAATCTGAACTGGCTATGATTTTACATTCTGGTTTCCCTACACAGTGTCGGACATGGAGAGTTGACGCATTAAGAGTAGTTAGTTTAGGCAGGTTTGAGGCCCGTTCTTTCCTAACAATGACTAATTCAGGAATTATTTAAATGATGCTACTTTCTGAATAAATCCACTCCTGCACTGTACAATAATGAAGGTAAATAAGTAAGATAATCTACCCCATTAGTTAATTTCTCACAAAATTCCTACAAAGTATAGTGACTTATTTTAGTCTATTTTATAAATGAGGAAATTTAGAATCATTCTCCATACAATGTCTACACCACTCCCTGTTAGTTTTGGCTATGTTAGCATCTAGTGAATTCATGATTTATAAAGAAATGTGTTACTATTGTTCATGAGTTTTGATGTTAAGTTCTCTTATTCTGACCCATAAATAAAGATATTCTTCCAAGTTTTTGTGAACTGTATATGCTTCCTGGAAGAGTAACAAAAAAGGTGCATTATGCTATATTGCAAAGTGTTTTGATTTTCTATGTGGAAAAAACAGATACAAACAAAAGTAGAGAGATGAGGACACACAAAATATACTCAGATACTGAATGTTATGAAAGAACATTTGACACTTATGAACTGCAGAATATCCCGAAATACCACAGAATTTACCAGAATAAAAGTCACCCAAAACAGGGAAGGGTAATCTGGGAGAAAATTATGTGTCATCATATCAATTAATTGTGATTGGTGATGTTGATGACAGGACAAATATTTTCCTTCAATCCAGTATGTCTATATTCTATGGACTAGGACAGGGCCAAGGAGATTTGTATGTTGCTTCCCAAATTATGAATCTAAATAAATATTCCTGCTTAGGTGAAATTCAAACTTTCATACATGTTAAGAAAGTTCTAGGGCTCTGGATAATTCCATATGGAGATTAATAACATTGAATGTAGTCTAATTTCAATGGTTTACTCAGAGACTGCTATTTCACTATGGCAAATGTATTACATGGCTCATAATGGAAATCAATTATGCAGTTCTGTGCAGTCTAAGATTAAACTTTTCATTCCACTATACACATGGGTAGGCAGGTTATTTGTGCTGTTAAAAGGAAAACTTGAACCAAAGCAAAGTAATCACAGATATAAATGTTACTCTGCCAATCAATGTCAGATTTATAGTTTTATATCATCACCATCCCCTTCCCTCTTCTACCAACTGCTATGTCTGTGCTGGGGTTGGGTGGGAAACAGAACACTTCTAATTTGTGATCTACAAAAGCCTAACATACACATTTGCTGCCAAAATGGCTAAACTGGTAGCTTATTGAAATCATTGTCAAAGATTTGTAATTAATTTTGCAGGATGAAATGGGTTTGCTTTTTCAAAAATAATCGTAACTGATATTTATGTTGTCTTTAAAGTTTGTAAAGCACTGTGAATATATCATCTTATTTTATAAATGCCATAGAAGAGGTATTACAAGTATTCTTGCCTCCACTCTTCAGACGTAGGAATTGAGGCTCAGAGAACTTAAATTTCTTGTCCAGGTTCTCACAAGTGGTAAATATCAGAAATATGACTAGAACACAGAGATTTCTAACTCAAAGCCAAACATTTTATCCACTATACCATCTTTCTCTTAAAAGATAAATCTGATAAAAAGGTCTTTTGTTTGGTAAGAGATTATGTTCATTTATTTTGGATACAGTATTTAGTTATATAGCTGATCATTGATAGTTTAACTGCCAAGAAACATATTTGAGGAAATATTAGGGTCTTCCTATTTATTGGTTCTTCCTAAACTTGCCCAATCAAATCCATTTTTCATCAAATCATCTGTTTAAGTGAAGTGAACAAATGGCGGATGAATTTTGGTGCATACTTAGAAATTTGTGCTGTGAGTTATTCATTTTAGTGAATGATTTGCAAAAGACATTCAAATAGCATTTGCCATTATCTTGTTAATAGGCCCTACTGCTTTAAATCTATAAGGTATGCAAATAACTGATAATTCCACACTCATTAAGGAAATCTCTAGCGGCTTACTTTGGTTAAATGTTCCAACAGGCATGTTTAGCACTTCTATTGGGATTGGTAAAGTTCCAAAAATCTGTAAATTAAAGTTCTGCAGAGTGCTATAAAATATGCATAATGAAGCCCTGGATGTAAATTAAGAAGATTTATATTGCTGCATTCTGCTTACGTTATTCAATCTGAATGCTTCACAGGTTTTTATGAAGCAAATAAAGTGTTTTTTTCTTGAATTTCATTTTAAATGGTCACTATGGATTCATTCTTACATTACTTGATTCACCCATTAAGGATAGAATTGTTCTTTTTAATCTATATTTCATCTAAAGTTTTATAGCACTATGCATTCAAAGCCTATGTGGTTTTCCAAGCATACCCCTACAAAGTGTTGCTCTGTAGAATATGTGGACAGTTCAATATCCATTGAACAAATATTTATTGAGTCTATGTATATGAGTGTGTGTGACTTCAATAGGCATTAAAGTCTGCCCTAACTGTTATCTACCGATTATGGGTAGACACTTAATCCAATAGTTTGTCCTTTATTGTTAGTCTTGGTTACATTCAAGCAACATTAACTTTGTACATACAATTGCAATTCTGATGGGAATTATTCAGTCTATAGATTGAACTACATAGATTTTTTTATATGTGGATGGATAATTATGATATATTTCTCTTTATCCAGCAGGGATCTGATTCTAATTTTATAAATTTTCATCTCTTAAAAATGAAGGGATATATATATATATATATATATATATATATATATTTTATAATGAATTGTCTGGGAATAGACCAATAATTGTAGACTGGGATCATAAAGTAGAGTCTAATAGAGCACAGCCTATAGCAATGATTACAGCAATAAAGCACAATGCTCAGTTGTAACTAATAAAACCCTTTAGAGTTTGAAAAGTTTATATATGTTATCTCACATCATCCTCACAATAACCCTGAAGGTTCAGCAGATACTATCATCCTTCCTGCCATACTAATAAGAAAACTGAGTCATAGAGAGGTTACATTACTTGGACAAGTCACAGAACTAGTTAAGTTCCAGATGAGACTTGTATCCAATTCTCCTGGGCTCCAGCTCCTGGACTTTCCATGAGTAGGGTTGTTTGGTATGAAGAATCTCTTTTGAGAGACCATGATTAGAAAACTTTAGATTTAGAAATAGAAAATCCAGCAAAATTCTAGCTATGTAATAAAGAAAACAGAGTTGACCATCTCCAAGGGCAAGGCAAATACTTGCTTGATTATCCTTGCATCCACCAAAAATCCACTGTTCACAGGGGGCGGGGGGGGGGGCGGGATGGCTTTGGGAAATAAGTAGTTTTCCAAATAGTGCTGAAATCCAAATATCCAGAATGAGAAGTTTATTTCTGGTTAATATAATCTATGATAGAAGCAACAAAGTCCCAGTGAAGAGCAAATGACCTTGAAGCCAGAAAGGCCTAGGTTCAGGTTCTAACTCTGATACACACTGGCTGGGCAAGGCACTGTAAACTCTTAGTGTTCTAAACCAGAGTTGTCAAACACATAAGCTGATGGGTTGTTTATAGCCCACAACACTTCCACACATGTCCTGAACTAGATGACAATGTAACTGAGAAATATTTATTTTTAAATTTAATTTAATTAAAATATTTTAAGTTCTGAATTCTCTCCCTCCTACACCTTCCCTACCCACTGAGAAATCAAGAAAAATGATAAATTGGGAAATATTTCACAAAATAAAAATATAACAAGATATAGATAATATTATATTTTAATACTAAGTGACTATGAAGCCCACAAGGATCCTTTTGTATGAGTTAGTGACCCCTATTTCCATTTGAGTTTGACACCACCACTCTAGACAACCCCCTAAGACTGTAGTTTTCAGAGAAGGTGCTGACATACATTAGATGAGGAAATTTCCTCACCTGTGAGTTCCTTATTGCAATAAAATCAAAGTCATAGTTGCTGTCATTATCATATAACCCATATAGTGAGATATAAAGATGATCTGGAAGAACGAAAATTCATTATTACTGGTATATCATTCATAGGCCAAGTACTCACACTCAAGTATGCTCACATTGCTTATACATACATAAGGTTTGCAGAGCACTTCATATATATTGTGTTATCCTTACAACAATCTTGTGAGACTAGTGTTATTATTTTCTCCTTTTTTGAGATAAGAAAACTCAGTTCCAGAAAAGTTGCCCCATGTCAGTCAGTCAGAATTGAAACTTTCTTCCTGAACTTAGCCTAGTATTTGATCCAAAATGCCTGGCTTCCTTTGAGGAACTGCATCATTTAAATCTGTTGTTTTACCTTTAGTATTTTTTTTAAATAAAAAATTTCCCCAAAAGCAGGAATTACAAAAAGATTGCATAATTAGTACAAGTAAGAGTTTGATGATAGAACAAACATGCTATCATTCTGTCTATATGGGGTACAATAAAAAAAAGTAGTTTAGATTTGGAGCAGAGAATGTAGGTTTGAATATCATTTCTACTATTCACTCCCTATGTAATCTGTAACAAACCATTTGTCTACATAAGTCTTAGTTTCCTCATCTGCAAAATAAAGGAATTGGAGTAGATTTCAGAGGTAGCTCTTAGCTCTAGATGCTGCTATCTTATTTTGCTTCAGTATCCATCTTTGAATAGCACAATACATTGGAAAGAATATGGGTTCCAAAGTCAGCAGATCATACATCTAGACAATAGAACCCATATGTTTTGTTTTCTAGAATATTCACTGAATTATCTCCAGTTCAGAAAGGATTTTTCATACTTTGCAATTTTCAACTTCAATCTTTAAAAATAATATATGAAACATCATATAATATATGTGACATTACATTATGTAATATGTATATAAACATGGTATCCAAATTCTGCACTCAGAACTTGGTTTTCTTTCACTTAAATGTTATTTCTACATATTACATAAATAAAATATACTTTAAATTGAATTAATTATTTGTACACATACATATGTATTTGTTTCTATGACCATATGCCAATTCATAATACTTTCAGATAATTACATTTCAACTTCATAGGATTCAGCTTACAACAGACACTAAAGGATGTTAAATGATGCTTTAACTGTTAAGTGAACTATTTAGCAATTACTAGTAATTTCTAGTAATTAAATACTAATTAAGTAATGAAATACTGAGTAATATCATAAGAAATCAGCACACTACAATAAATGACATCATTTGATAAGACTCATGGACCTTTGTTGCATGACATTAAATTATTAATAGAGTTTTAGTGTAATCTCTGGGAAGGGTAAATTCATCAATCAGCCAACAATCACAATATTAGTAGTTAAAATGCCTCCATATTGATACCCAAAACAGATGGGTAAGTGCAATGGAAGTGAGTAGGCATGTGTGGGGACAGGAATCTCTATTTCTCAGGCATAATAATTCCATAAAGCATCTTGTCAAATGTCTCACACTACGCTGCTGGCACATTGCCCTTTTCCCCAGCCACCAACCACAGAGTTGGGGAGAGAAGGACCAATCAACAGTGACTTAGCTAAGCAGGGTTCGAGGCAGACTTGGTGCCTACAGTAGAGTTGGGTTGAGTGACACAATTGCCAGATGGGTGGAGAGGAAAATAGCAGGATAATAGCAGGAAAATAGCGTTAATGCCATAGGAATGTTGGTGACAGAAGGTGATGTATATCACGTAAAGGATACCCTCCTGACAGGCAACATGGCACAGGGGACAGACCACAGAAGCAGAGTCAGAGAAGCCTTTGGTCAAATCCTGACCCTGACCTTAATTAGTAGTGTGTCTGTCAATGTCATTTAACCTTGCTGAGCCTCATTTTTTCCATCTGTAAAAGTAGGGTTAATAATATCATCTTTTTCACAGAGTTGCTATGAGGATTGAGTAAGAGTTATCTATGTATATGAAATATTTTGTAAATCTTAAAGCATCATTTAAATGGACGCCACCACCACCATCATCACCATCTCCTGGACCCTCAGAATTGACACTGATTTCCTTAAGACAAAATTTCTTAAGAAAGTGGTTAGAAGCATGAAAATACAGTTTTAAAAACTGTACATTCTTCAGGAAAGAATCTCTGCTGAATGAGAATTTTAATGTAGTTAATTTATTGATGCTAAGAAAAAATATTAATCATCCATTTATTACTAGAGGTAATTCTGTTAGAAGAACATGAAGAAATAAAAGATGTGTTAGCATTTCTCTGTGAAAACAAGCAAAACCAAAAACAACTCCAAATTGATAAAGTGCTCAAAGTCTTTCATCACCTCTCAGCAGCCTACCCATTCCAATCTTAAGGGCGTTTTCCCAAAATCACAGTTTTTCTAGCACATCTATAGGCTCTGGAAACCCATGGTGTTCTCCTTACCCTTTGTGACATTGCTCTCATAGAAAAGGTCAGATCCTCTTAGAGAAGAGCAGTTTACTTGTGAAATCATTTTTACTTTCTTTACCTTGAGGCATCCATCTTTTGTGTGCCTGAGTCAAGTAGTTTTATAGGCATGGATTTAACAAATGTTAGAGGGATAAAGTGTTTATAAATGCATAATATGATGCATATAGATAGTGAGGATAATAGAGAAGGGGAACTATATTGCTATATTACTCTCAGACTACTTTTGGGACTAACTCATTTTTTGACCAGTCCAGTCAGTTGAAATACTCAAACAGGCTTCTCTGTATGTGTAGATAAAGCCTTAGCCATTACAATGGCTACATGAGACATTTTTAGACCATGGTTATTATAGACCTAAGTGTTTTTGTTCACACAAAATCTCAGCAGTTATCTCCAGAGGTCACCACCTTGTCAGCAGTCAGCTCTGACAGGCATTGCCTGCTCACAGAAATCATCACCTGATCACAGTCTTCATCACTTGCCCCACAGAGTTGTCAGAAAATGCCTGGGCAGGAGCCCTTCCTTTTCACAGCTGACCAATCAATGGTAATAATGCCCATTTATCTCCACAAAGAAAAGAGAATTGAAGATATTTTCAAATGCTTATTCAAAAAAAACCTCTCTCTGGGAACTAGTTTCCTTTGGTGAGCATATTTTTCATCAGATTGCTCTTATATTTGATATTTCTATAGTACTTTAAAGTTCACAAAGAATTTTACCACCTAAGTCATGCAACAACTCTGTAAGGTCCTCGAGTATGGATATTTTAAACTCCATTTGTTGGAAGAGAATTATGAGGCTCTTGGAGTTTAAGTAACTTCATTATGTTTACACAACTTCTGTTAGAAATGGGATATGAACTCAGATCTGCAACTAGAGGTTAAGTACCGTATCCATTATGTAATATGATCTCAGTTCTATTACAGTGAACCACCCTTCCTTGGATGTCTATCTCGGGTGGCAATTGTGAAGTCTAACCAGCAATTTTAGTTGCCTAAAGACTGACAATTTGTGATATTAACTACTACAACTTCAAATGTCACCACCCTAGATGATGTCAATTATGTTGATGATGAATATAGCACCTTTAGATTATAAAGTGTTTTAATCTATTACCTTAATATTAACCCACACAGTAACTCTGGGAAATGAGTGTTATTATTATCCCTGTTTTGCAGATGAGGTGACTGAGGCAGAGAGGATTAGGTAAGTGACTTAGGCAGCTAATAAGTTTTCCTTACTCTAAATCTAGCCATCTATCCACTGTGGGTTGCTGTTATTCTTGTCCTTGGCCTTGTTGTTCTTGATAATACTAATATTTACATATTTTACATATTTTAATTTCTGGATATAACCCTCTCACCCCTACATACACACACCTGAGGCACTAAAGCCTTTTGTGTAACTATGTTAAATAACAACCAACATGGTGATATTCTAGCAAAGTATAGATAATGACTGTTCTACCCCTGGAATCCTTGTGTCTCTGTAGAGAAAGGAGGTATATTTGATTATCTGCTCTCTGAGATTGCTAATGGTTTCCTAGTTCCCCAGTTTTGTCCAGCTTTAGTGATTTTTTTCTTTTATGTTTTGTTTTTTGTTGCATGCATTACTCTGATTCTATTTATTTCACTCTATATTATAGCTCATAAAAATTCTTATATTTGTCTGAATTATTCAAATTTCCCATTTCTTATCATACCATAATATTCCACTTCATTAATGTGCCACAGTTTGTTCAGCTGTTCCTCAACTGGTACCCACTTTAGTTTCATACTTTGTCACCACAAACAGTACTGCTGTGAATACTTTGCTGTATGTTGGAGCTTTATTTCTCTCCTTTATTGATCTCCTTGGGGATATATGTCAAAAGGTATGAACAGTTTAGCCTATTTTCTTGCAAAATTCAAAGTGTATATCCAGAATAGCTGAATCAATTCATAGTTCCACAAGAGGCTTCCCATATTTTCTCCACCATCAGCTAGTGCTCCTTTTGGTCACATTCACCAGGTTTCAATATGCAGTTGCATTTGTTCATTTGTTCATACTTGTTCACCTAATTTTTCTACATATATCTTGAGGAATAGCTTTTGGTTTTATATATTTGTGTCAATTCCTTATGTCTCTTGGATGTCAGAATTTTATTAATAATGTATGATGCATAGTAATTTTTTTAAACTCAACAGTTTTTCTTATTCTATTTTCATTGATTTTAGTTATAGAGAAACTTTTAAATTATATGTAATCAAAATGTCTACTTACAGCTTATCTTTTTCATAATTCATTGAAGCATATAACTGAGTTCACAAATCCATAAATTCTTGAGTAATATTATAAAGCTAATGCTAAATGTAATTGTGCCCCTCCAGAAAAAAAAAAGATAATGTCCTGAGCCCCAAGTTGTCTCCAGAGGACAATAAAAATGAAATAATATTTTAAAATAAAAATTATCCTCCATTTTATAGTGGATATAGAGCCAGGTTTAAAGTCAAGAAGCCCTGGGTTCAAGACTCTGGCCAAGTCATTTAATTTCTCAGTGTTCTAGACAAATGTCTAAAGTCACAAGTTTCAGAGAAGGTGCTAATCTACATTGATATAATATAGGAAGGTTCCTTGTTTGGTAGTTCTCTATACTGAAGAAATCATGTCTGCTACTATTCCTTTCCTTTATTTCCAAAATATTTTTGTTTTTGAAGAATTGATATAAGAGATGCTCCAAAGAGAGTGCAAAGAGAGTTCATTTAGAGCCCTCAAAAGGTCACAGCATATTTTAAAATATATTTAAAAATTTCCTTATGGAGGTGGGGTGAGAATTCAAGGTTCATTTTGCCAGATCTGGGATTTGCACTATAACAAAAATTTGGAGTTTTTGAGAATGTATTGACCCTGAGCTTTTCTTCCTCTAATTATCAAAACAACAACAACAACAACATTGCAGAGTAATGCCTTTAGAATATTAGAATAAAAATAAATAACATCATTTGATAAGATATATTAATCTTGGTTTGTTTTTTTTTAATCTTGAAACTCTCTATTTCCTTTGTGTTTGAGACAAAGACTTATTCAAGACCTTCTCCTACGCTGCTTTCCGCTCCTCAGTTTGTTTGTTTGTTTGTTTTTTACTGTCTTTTTACTTTTCTGGAGTACTCTTCTTCAGGAGCATCTCAAACAAATATTTTCAGCACATTTTAATCCTTTTTTAAGTTTTATTTCTTTTTTCTCATTAATTTATTTGTTTTTAGTTTTTAACATTCACTTCCACAAGATTTTGAGTTCCAAATTTTCTTCCCATCTTGTCCCTCCCCCCACCCCAAGATGGGATGGATTCTGATTAACCCATCCCCTAATCTGCCCTCCCTTCTATCTTCCCTCCTTCTCTTATCCCCTTCCCCTTCTATTTTTACTGTAGGGCAGAATAGGTTTATATACCCCATTGCCTGTATAGCTTATTTCCCAATTTCATGTGAAAACAATTAACATTTGATTTTAGGGCTAGCTAGGTGGTATAATAGATAGAACACTGGCCCTGAAGTCAGGAGGACCTGAGTTCAAATCCAGCCTCAGAACAAATACTTGACACTTACTAGCTGTGTGACCCTGGGCAAATCACTTAATCCTAATTGCCTAAAAATTAAAAAAAAATAAAAAGTTAACATTTGGTTTTAAAACTTTAGGTTCCAAATTTTCTCCCTTCCTCCCTCCCTACCCACCTTCATTGAGAAGGCAAGCAACTTGATACAGGTTATATATGTGTAGTCATGCAAAACACTTTCATAGTAGTCATGTTGTAGAAACCAAACTGTATTTCCCTTCATCCTATCCTGCCCCCTTTTATTCTATTCTCTCTTTTGACCCTGTTCCTCCTTAGAAATGTTTGCTTCTTATTACCCCCTCCCCCAATCTGCTCTCCCCCTTATCATCACCCTGTTCTCTTATTTTCTTCCCCCCTATTTTCCTGTAGGGTAAGATAGATTTCCATACCCAATTGAGTGGGTATGTTATTCTCTCCTTAAACCAAACCCAATGAGAATAAGATCAACTTATTCCCTCTACCTTCTCCCACTTCTCCTCCACTGTAAAAGCCTTTTCTTGTCTGTTTTATGTGAGATAATTTACCTGATTCTACCTCTCCCTTTCTTCTTATCCCAGTATAATCCTCTCTCAGCCCTTAATTTTATTCTCCAGATATCACCCCTTCATCTTCAACTCATCCTGTGCCCTCTATCTATCTACCTATATATACATATATACATATATTTTTTCCCTCCAATTACTGTAATACTGACAAAGGCATCATGATTTACAAATATCATCTTTCCATGCAGGAATATAAACAGTTCAACTTTAATAAGTCCCTTATGATTTCTCTTTCCTGTTAACCTCTTCATGCTTCTCTTGTATTTGAAAGTCAAATTTTCTATTCAGCTCTGGTCTTTTCATCAAGAACACTTGAAAGTCCTCTATTTCACCGAATGTCCAATTTTTCCCCTGAAGGACTATACTCAGTTTTGCTGGGTAGGTGATTCTGGGTTGTAATCCTATTTCCTTTGCCCTCCAGAATATTATATTACAAGCCTTCAGCTCCCTTAATGTAGAAACTACTAAATCTTATGTTA
Source organism: Vombatus ursinus (assembly GCF_900497805.2). Taxonomy (NCBI): domain Eukaryota; kingdom Metazoa; phylum Chordata; class Mammalia; order Diprotodontia; family Vombatidae; genus Vombatus; species Vombatus ursinus. Next base: position 44,123,361 of record NW_020954596.1, on the reverse strand, counting down.
TCCTGATTGTGTTTCCACAATACTTGAATTGTTTTTTTCTGACTCTTTGTACTATTTTCTCCTTAACCTGAGAACTCTGGAATTTGGCTGCAATATTCCTAGGAGTTTTCCTTCAGGGATTTCTTTCAGGAGGTGATCAGTGGATTCTTTCAATTTCTATTTTGCCTCTGGTTCTAAAATATCAGGGAAGTTTTCCTTGATAATTTCTTGAAAGATGATGTCTAGGCTCTTTTTTTTTGATCATGGCTTTCAGATAGTTCAATAATTTTTAAGTTATGTCTTCTGGATCTATTTTCCAGGTAAGTTGTCTTTCCAATGAGATATTTCACATTGTTTTCTATTTTTTCATTCTTTTGGTTTTGTTATACAATTTCTTGATTTCTCGTAAAGTCACTAGCTTCCAGTTGCTCCGTTCTAATTTTTCTTCATTATTTTCTTCAGTAAGCTTTTGGACTTCCTTTTCCATTTGGCCAATTCTGCTTTTGAAAGCATTCTTCTCCTCATTGGCTTTTTGGACCTCTTTTGCCATTTGGGTTAGGTTGTTTTTTAAGGTGTTACTTTCTTCAGTATTTTTTTGTGTCTCCTTTAGCAAGCTGTTGACTTGTTTTTCATGATTTTCTTGCATCACTCTCATTTCTCTTCCCAGTTTTTCCTCTACTTCTTTTACTTGCTTGTCCAAATCCTTTTTGAGCTCTTCTGTGGCATGAGACCAATTCATATTTTTTTTGAGGGCTCTGGATGTAGGACTTTTTTGTCTTCTTCTGGTTGTATGTATGTTTGGATCCTTGTCACCAAAGAACTATTCTGTGGTCTGACTTTTTTTTTTGCACAATTCACTTGTGATCCTAGCCAATTACTTGAGTTTTAAACTCTTTGTTAAGGTAGGGATCTGCTTCTAGTGTGGAGAATGTACTGTCCCAAGCTTCAGGGATTTTGTGCAGCTGTTTTCAGAGGTACTTCTAGGGACCTGTAAATTTTCCATTCTTCCAAGGTGGTACAATCAAGGGCAAGGTGTTTACTCCACTCCTGGCCTGTGCTCTTGTCTATGAGTGACCACAAGCACTCTTTTCTGCTTTGGAACTGTGAGGAGGATTCCCTCTCCACTACCACTACAAGCTCTACCATGCTACCACTCCTTCTTGCCCCAGGACCACCACCCAGAACTGTGACCCAGATCCAAGCCTGGGCAAAGCAAGAGAATCCTTCCTCATCACCAGCTAAGAGACTGCTGCAATCCCCCTCTGATCATCCATTCAATTCCCCCTCCATCTGTGGGCTGAGCTCCAGAAGCAACCGCTGCCACAGGGGACTGGGGCTGGGACCCAGCTTCTCTCTCTCCTACATTACAGATTTTTCCTACTGACCTTCAAAGTTGTCTTTGGCATTTGTGGGTTGAGAAGTCTTGAAACTGCCACCACTGCCTGTTATTCAGACCTCTGAGGCCTCACATCTTAATCCTTTGCTCTCCATTTTTCTGTCTATATTCTCTTGCTTATAAAACACACTCACTCACAGCTTCATTTATTACCTTCATGCCATTGGTTTCCAAATTAGTCCTCTTCATTCCTATACTCTCAGTCTAACTCCATTCCTACATCACTGATTGCTTAACAGATATTTCCAAAATATACCTAATTTTCACTTCTAATTCAGCCTGTTAAAGGCTAAGTTCTCTACAAAATCATCTCCCCTTACCAAATGTCTTTCCTGTCAATGGATTATTTTCTCATAGTTACCATACTTCATTCAAGTCTTTCCTTCATTTAGCACATTTAGTCAGTCAAAAAGAGATGTTTGTTTTTTCTCTTTAAAATGCTTCAGAGCACTTCATGTTGTATTGCTATATTAATTAATTTTTCCTTGGGAAATTTAAAATGATAACTAGCATGCCTCTTTGATTCTATTCTCTCATAAGTTAAATCCACCTGTATATAACTGCCAGATATGTCTTCTATTTTAACATTTTGCTGAAGCCTAGCCTGTTGCTTCATTTATATCTCTAAATCACCTATGATCCTGGCTATGCCAACCTATGATACATTCTGCCATGTCCTATTAATTTAGAAAGACTCCATTTTAAAATTATTTCACCACCAAAATTATATATATAATATATATAATATGTGTGTACATATACATATATAATAAACATACATTATAAACACACACAAAAAATGAAAAAATGAAAAGTTTATAGGGATAATATATTCCTAGCTTTAGATATATAAAGTGCCCATATATACCAATTTTTATGGAATGGTCTTGATTTCAAATATCCTGTGACATTAGTCCCAAAGTGTTCCAGAAATATCAATGTTTCATCAAATTGTAACCAAAGACTTCAAAGAGATAAATATTGACTTGATGTAAGGAAAATCTTCCAATGATTACAACTATATCAAAGTGTAAGAGTTGCGTTGAGAGGTAGGGTATTGGGTCCTTAGTCAAAGGTGTGATTGGCAGTTCATTAGAGCCAGCCACCCCGCCAAACTCTCCCAATATCCACCCCCTCCCAAAAAACACACACACACACACACACACAAAATTAAAATAAAGCCTTAAAATGAATTCTGGAGCAGGAAAACCATCAAAAGGATGAGATGAAACAATTTTCCAGCTGAAAACAACTTAGAAGGTCAGCAAGAAACATTTACCTTAATGGGACGAGAGTAGAAAGTAGTACAGAATTGTCCTGGCAAACCAGGAGCAGGCCTTGGGGGTATCTGAAAGGGCTGCAGCAGTGACTTCAGTTCTCAGACAACAAATGGTACAGGGGTCAGATATTTGGTCGAGAGATTTTAGTGGACCCTTTGCTGTAAGTGGGAACAGGAGTCTTTTGCATTGCTTATTTGTGCTTCTAGTCCCAAGGTGAGGAGGAGTATTAACAGAATCAGGGACCTTGTTCATAGTCCCACAGTGGAAAAGAGTGCTTATGATCACTTCCAGACCAGAGCAATGACCACACCTCTCCTTAATTCATACTGCTTTGGAAAAAACTGAAAATTTACAGATCTTCAAAACTTGCTCTGAAAATAGCAGCACAAAAAACTGAAGCTTGGAACAGTGCCCCCTGCACTACTGGATCAGAGTTCAATTTTAACATAAAATTAAAAGTCAAGAAATATTCCAGAAAATGAGCAAGTAACAACAACAACAAAAGAACCTGACCATAGAAAGTTACTGTGGTGACAGAGAAGATAAAAACATAAACTCAGAAGAAAAAGAAATCAAAGCAGCTACATGCAAATCCTCTAAAGAAAAATAATGAATTGGCCCCAGGTCCTGGAGGAGCTCAAAAAGGATTTTAAAAAATTAAATAAGAGAGGGGGCAGAGCCAAGATGGCAGAGGGAAAGCAGTGACTTGCTAGAGCTCTCCCCCAAACATCTCCAAATACTTACAAAAAATGTCTCTAAACAAATTCTAAAGCAGCAGAACCCACACAAAAAAAAAAAAAAACAGAGTAAAACAAATTGCCAGCCCAAGACAACCTAGATGGCTGATCAGAAAGGTATATCGCACCAGGCGGGGAGAGGAGCACAGTTCGGCATGGGTGCTCAGGCCACAGCAACCCTTGAGCAGGCCTCAGAGGACTGAATCGCGGTTTCCAGACCTCAACCCAGAAATAGCAAAGACAACTTAGAAAGTCAGTGGGAAAAGTCTGTTACTGAGGTGAGAGAAGAAGCTAGATCTCAGCTGCCCTGAGGGCAGCAGCTGACTTCTGAGCTTCCAGGCCCACAGACTAAGGAGGAATCTAGTGGCTGATCAGAGGGGGATTGTAAGGATTTCTTTGCCAGGGCTGAGGCAGGAATCTCTTGCTTTACCGGTGCTTGGATCAGGGTCACAGTTCTGAGGGGCTGTCCTGGGGTGAGGAGGAGTGCTGGTGGTAGAGCTTGTTGTGGTGGTGGAGAGGAAACACCTCACCCCTTATCATACCACCTTGGAAGAACTGAAAATTTTCAGGTCCCTAGAAGTATCTCTGAAAAGAGCTGTACAAACCCCCAAAGCTTGGGACAGTACATTCTCCACATTGGAAACAGACTCTTACCTTAACAAAGAGTTTAAAACTCAAGTAATTGGTTGGGATCATGAGCAAGCAGAGCAAAAAGAGTCAGACTATATTATCTTACTTTGGTGACAAAGAAGATCAAAACATACAACCAGAAGAAGAAAACAAAGTCAAAGCTCCTACATCCAAAATTTCCAAGAAAAATATGAATCAGTCCCAGGCCTTGGAAGAGCTCAAAAGGGATTTTGAGAAGCAAGTAAGAGAAGTAGAGGAAAAACTGGAAAGAGAAATGAGAGTGATGCAAGAAAATCATGAAAAGCAAGTTAACAGCTTGCTAAAGGAGACCCAAAAAAATACTGAAGAAAATAACACCTTAAAAAATAGCCTAACCCAAATGGCAAAAGAGGTCCAAAAAGCCAATGAAGAAAAGAATGCCCTGAAGAGCAAAATTGGACAAATGAAAAAGGAAGTCCAAAAGATTACTGAAGAAAATACTTCCTTAAAAATTAGAATAGAGCAATTGGAAGCTATTGACTTTATGAGAAATCAAGACACTGTAAAACAAATCCAAAAGAATGAAAAATTAGAAAACAATGTGAAATATCTCATTGGAAAAACAACTAACCTAGAAAATAGATCCAGGAGAGAGAATTTTAAAATTATTGGACTATCTGAAAGCCATGATCAAAAAAAGAAAAACAAATTAAATAAGAGAGATAGAGGAAAAATTGGGAAAATAAATGAGAATGATGAAAGAAGATCAGGAAAAAAAAAGAGTAAACAGCTTAGTAAAGGAGGGACAACAAAAATGCTGAATAAAAATAACACCTAAAAATAGAATAGACCAAATGGAAAAAAAAAAAAAGACACAAATTCCCTGAAGAGGAAAACAAACAAACAAACAAACAATCTTCTCAAAATGTAGAATTGGCCAAATGGAAAAGCAGGTACAAAAGCTAACTGAAAAAATAAATAACGCCTTAAATACTAGAATTGGTCAATTGGGGGCTAATGGATCCATGAGACTTCAAGAAACAATAAAATAAAGTCAGAGAAATGAAAAAATAATAAAAAAAGTTTGAAATATCTCATTAGTAAAACAAATGACTTGGAGAATAGATCAAGGAGAAATCATTTAAGACTCATTAGACTGCCTGAAAGCAACAATCAAAAAAAGAGCCTAGACATTATCTTTCAAGAACTTAACAAGGAAAAACTGCTTTGATATCCTAGAATCAGATGGTAAAATAGAAATGGAAAGAATCCACCTATTACCTCCCAAAAGAGAGATCAAAATGAAAACTTGCAGAAATATTATGGCTAAATTTCAGATTTTCCAGGTCAAGGAGAAAATATTGCAAGCAAACAAAAAGAAAATTCAAAAATCATGGAGTCACAGTCAGGATCTCATAAGATTTAGGAGTCTACATGAAAAAATCAGAAGGCTTAGCATGTAATGTTCCAGAAGGCAAAGGATCTAGGATTAAAGCTAAGAACCACCAACCCAAAAAAAGTGAGTATAATCCTTTGAGGGGTGGGGAATAGATCAGAGATAAATAGAAAATTTGACTTTGAAAGATAAGACTCAAGTGAAGCATAAAAAAGTAAACAAGAAAAAGAAATTGTAAGGGATTCAATAAGGTTAAAATGTTTACATTCCTATATGGGAAGATACTTTTAACTCCTAAGAACTTTTATCATTATTAGGGCAGTTTCAAGGAATGAAAATAAACAGAGGCCATGGGTGTGAGTTGATTTCAATGTGATGTTGTAATAATAATAATAATATGATTAATAATAATAATAATAATAATAAACTAAGGGGTGAGAAAAAGTGGTACAATAGGAGAAGGGAGAAGAGAGTGGTAGAATGGAGTGCATCCCTTTGAGTGGGATAAATATCTTTAAATGTTTACAACAATAAAATAGAAAGAATAGATCAATGAATTGGGTATGCAGCTTAAAAAATATAAAAGGAACAAATTAAAAATCCTCAATTAAGCACTGAATTGGAAATTCTGAAAACCAAAGGAGAGACTATTCAATCATTGAACTAATAAATAAAACTAGGAGCAGGTTTTATGGGGAAAAAAACAATAAAACTGATAAACCATTGATTAATTTGATTTAAAAAAGAAAGAAGAAAACCAAGTTATCAATATCAAAAATGAAAAGGCTGAATTTACAACAAACTAACAGGAAATTTAAACAATTATCAGGAGCTAGTTTGTCCAATTATGCAACAATAAATCAAACAACCTAAGTGAAATGGATAAATATTGCCAAAAAATATAAATTGCCCAGATTAACAGAAGAAATAGAATACTTAAATAATTCTAACTTATAAAAATAAAATGAACTAGCCATCAATGAACTACCTAAGAAAAGGTGAGTATAGATTAACAAGTGGATTCTACCAAACATTTAAAGTAAAATTAATCTTGATACTATTTAAACTCTTTGGGAAAATAGACAAAGAAGGAATATCAAATTACTATTATAACACAAATATGGTGTTGATACCTAAGTCAGAAATAACAAAAACAGAGACAGAAAATGTAGAACAATTTCCCCAGTGAAGATTGATGCAAAAATTTTAAATAAAATACTACCAAGGAAATTACAGCAATATATCACAAAGCTCATATGCTCTGACCAGGTGGGATTTGTACCAGGAATGCAAGGCTAGTTTAATATTAGGAAAACTATCAGCACAATTGACCATGTCAATAGCAAAAACAACAAAAATCTTATAAATATTTCAATAGATGCCAAAAAAGCTTTTGAAAAAATAAAACATTCATTCCTACTAAAACACTAGAAAGCCCAGGAATTAATTTAGCTTTCCTTAAAATGATAAATAATATTTATATAAAACTATCAGCAAACATCTGTAATAGGGTAAGCTAGAAGCTTTCCCAATAAGATCAGGTGTGAAGCAAGGATGCCTATTATCACCACTATTATTCAATATTGTACTAGAAATAAGAGAAGAAAATGAAATTGAAAGAATTACAATAGGCAATAAGGAAACAAAACTATCATTCTTTATAGATATATGATGGCATCCTAGAGAATCAAATAAAAATTGCTTGAAATAATAAACAAATTTAGCAAAGTTGCAGAATATAAAATAAACCCACATAAATCATAAACATTTCAACATGTTACTAACAAAGCTCAACAGCAAGAGATAGAAAGAGAAATTTCACTTAAAGTTACTGCAGATATTATAAAATGTTTGGGAGTTTACCTGCCAAAACAAACCCAGGAACTATATGGATACTTTTTTTTTATAATTACAAAACACTTTCCTTGCAAATAAATTCATATCTAAATACCTGGAAAAATATCAGTTGCTTATGGGTAGGCCAAGCTATGATAATTTACCTAAATTAATTTATTTATTCAGTGCCATACCAATCAAACTACCAAAAAATTATTTAATAGAGCTAGAAAAAATAATACAATTCATCTGGAAGAACAAAAAGGTCCAGATTATCAAGTGAATTAATGAAAAGAATTTTCTGGGAAAGACTTTTTACAACCAGTATCTCTGATAAAGGCCTCATATCTAAAATAGATAGAGAACTGAGTCAAATGTATAAGAATACAAGTAATTCCCCAATTGATAAATAGTCAGAGGATATTAACAGGCAGATTTTAGAGGAAAAAATTAAAGCTACCTGTTAATATCTATCTAAATTAAAAAATGCTCTAAATCACTATTGATTAGAGAAATGCAAATCAAAATGACTCTGAGGTACTGTAACACACCTATCAGATTGGCTAACATGACAAAACAGGAAATTGATAAATGTTGGAGAAGATGTGGGAAAATTGGAACTCTAATGCATTGTTGGTGGAGTTGTGAAATGATCTAACCATTCTGGAGAGCAATTTGGGGCTATGCCCAAAGGGCTATAAAATTGTGCATACCCTGTTACCCAGTAATACCACTTCTAGGTCTGTATCCCAAAGAGATCATAAAAATGGGAAAAGGACCCACATACACAAAAAAATTTATAGCAGCTCTTTCTGTGGTGACAGAGAATTAGAAATTAAAGGGATGCCCATCATTTGGGAATGGCTGAACAAATTGTGGTATATGAATGTAATGGAATACTATTGCACTATAAGAAATGATGAGCAGGCAGACTTCAGAAAAACCTGGAAAGACTTATATGAACTGATGCTGAATGAACGGAGTAGAACCAGAAGAACATTGTACACAGTAACAGCCACACTGTGCAATGACTGACTTTCTAAGAAAACTCCAAAAGACTCATGATGGAAAATGCTATCCACATCCAGAGAAAGCACTATGGAGTCTGAACATAGATGGAAGCACACCATTTGCTCTCCTTTTCCTTTGTTGTTTTGTTTTATTGCTTCATTCTCATGGTTCCTCCCATTAGTTCTAATTGTTCTTGACATCATGACTAATGAAAAAATATACTTAATATGAATGTATAAGGTGAGCCTATATCAGATTGCATGCTGTCTTGGGAGTGGGGATTAAGAAGGGGAAATTGATTTTTCCCACGAATCTCTACCTAGCTGGTGTCTTTAGAAACCAATAGACTAACACCAATAAAATTAACACCGACCAATATTCTGCATTTTCTGTTTATATCTTTTCCTTTCCTTTTAATGGGAGTTCAGATAAGTTTTAAAAATGATTTGAAAATAGCAGGCTGCCTTTTCCCTCTTTCTTTTCCCAAAGGGAAAATGTGTAAGTTTAAAAATGAAACTTTCATTTTCCTCGTTATGACAATATATTACATTACAGACTGTAGATGGGTGGATGCATAGATAGACACATTTAGATGTCTTCAGAAACAGGGTACAATAGACATAAAACTGGAAGGAATCTTAAAGATTATCTCTACTGCAACTTCCACATTTTATAGATGAAAAAACTGAGGCTGAGAGACATGTTACCAGTCACATTGGTAGTGATATAACAGAATGGTAATTCAAAACCAAGACTATTGACTTCAAATCTAGGAGTCTTCCATTCATTAATGATTTTCTTGACAAAGATGCTAGAGTGTTTTACTATTTCCTTCTCCAACTCATTTGACAGATGAGGAACTAAGGCAAATGGGGTTACTTACCCAAGGTCACACAGCCAATAAGTATCTTAGGCCAGATGTAAACTCAGGAAGATGAATCTTTCTGACTTCAGTCTTAGCCCTATATCCACCCCTATTTCCTGTGGAATTTCTCTTACCGTCAGAGATTGTTTGGGTTTCTTTTGATTTTGGTTTTGTCTTTGTTTTGTTTGTGTTTTGTTTTGTTTTGTTTTCTTTTCTTTTTCCTTTTAAGAACTCAGCACATAACTTCACATGTAGTAAGTGATCAATAAATGTTTGTTGAATTGTATGAGAATAAGGTAAAGACAAATAACTTATCCAAAGTGATAATGATGATTGAGAATAAAGGATGGAGGATAAAGGAGAAGGAGGAGGAGGAGGTTTCATGGAACATCTTGCCTCACCCAGAATAAGCTGATGTGAAATTCCATTACTAGGCTGACTGATTCAGATTTGTGTTACCCAATAACTTCTCAAATCCCCCAGTCATTTCTCCCCTCTGATTGGAGACTGGAGGATAGAGTATTGAACTCCTCTAAAAGCCTAATTTTATAGAGGGCTAAGATATGAACATTACATTTTCCATCAGCACCTGTTTGGTTTCCATGCAATGTAACATCATGCCCACTTGCTGGGTACCTAATTTTATTCCCCCTTCCCCCTTTTCAAATCCCTTTCATGTATTACCTTCCTCCATTAGATTGTAAGTTCTTTGGGGACAAAGACTATCTTTCTTTATCTTATTTGTACCCATAATGCTTAACACAATGCATGGTACATAGAGGGTATTTAATAAACATTTATTGAACTTAACTGCAAAAAAGATAAAACTAAGACTTAAAATCTTGATCATTTGATTCTAAATCCAATTCTGTTTTGATTAGGCCACCATATATTATTTTCGTATGCTTTCACAAAAAAAGCAACACATTTTTATTTTAATTCTCTAGCTTCTATCCAAAAAGTTTCTTATTAATTAAAAAAAGTCATTCAACTTCAAATATGTCAGTAACTTAGAATGCATTTTTAAGAAACTTATATTACTTTTGGTTCATCTGAAGGACAGAAATGTAAGCAACTTATTGCTAGAGTGATAATAACCCAAATTTGTATGAGAAGGGATCTTAATTGATCTAAATTAAAACTGAAATTTTAATTAGTAAGAGATTTTTATATCTTCACATCAAAAAGCCATTTAATTTAGGTTAGTGCCAGATTTGTAATTTTTCTCATTCATACTAAAGACATGCTTTTCCTTAAAGATAATACTAAACTCTAAGATAATAATGACAGTTAATATTTTAAGCTTTCCCTTATTGGAAGATACCTAGGCTAACCAGATGTATTTTTAGTTCTGCAGTTATAATTCACATTTATTCAACAATAGCAAACCAATTTCATTTTATGTTATTGGATTTAAATTTTAGTCATGAATTATGAGTCTGCTTTGAGAACAAGAGGATTGCTTTAGGCAATCAGGCAGAGAATATTTAAGTGAAAAATGTATACATTTCTTATGACTCATTGGCCCATTTCAAATACATACAACTTAATTTCAAACACTTTCTCTTTGAGTTCTAGAAATATTTGAAATGCAAAAATCTATTACCAAATTATCATGCACTCTACAGATGTGTTTTCATTGCCTAATGAAACAAGTACATCAGTTTTCAACAAAAGATATAGAGTTGTTTGTGAATATAGAAAAGAAATTTCATTTTTCATTAGGTATATTATTATTATTATCATTATCATTATTATTGACAATTTTATCTTTGTTGTAAGGGGACAATAATTGGAATTATCTAAAAGTGAAATGAATGCCTAAGGAGACTGTGAATTCCCTTTCACTGGAAATCTTTAAACAACAGATGGATTACCACTTTCTGGGTTTTTGGAAGAGGTTTTCCTAGCAACTTTTAAATCTGTGTAATAATGGACATCCTTTGAGCTCCTTGATGCTAACAATTATTTTATAAATTAGATATAAATTAAATTCAATTTCTTCCTAATGTTCTGAATTTAAGCAAGGTAATATAACTTATTGCTTTAACAGGCTTATCAGCCACATGTGGTAACACACCAAAGTCTGCATTATTATGGTGAGACTATGGACATGATCAGTAGGGGTGAATGCACCAGGATGACTAAGGAGAGATGAAATGAGCCAGGTTGGAAAGGTCAAGGCTTCCATGCTGATCAATGGTGGGATCAGGCCTATTAATGGTACTCCCAGCCTGGATGATATATGGAGAACCCATCTCAAAAGAAAAACAAAGCCACATCAAGTGCTTGTTTAGTTGTTTCATTTATCTAAGAGTTAAATCAAGAAAGATCTCAAAACAACTTTAGTGCATATGTAGATAATGTGTTTAGGGAAAAGAAAACATTGCCCCACAAATAGAAGAGCCCAAAGAGGTATAAAATCACCCACCCCACCCCATCTATGATAGTTTCAAGGTAGCTGGCATATCTCTGTATATCTTTCTCTATTAAATATCTACCCCAATACATATTTGTGATATGGAGATAGCTATGAATTCTTGAAAAGTATGCCAATGAAACCCAACTGTGGCACATCATATCAAGTTGGAAAGACCTTGAAGTCCATCTTATCTAATTTCAAAGATTTTTATTACCAGGTTAATCATAGGTTGATGAATTTATTTGCCACAACCACTATTGAAGACTATCTACCAGATTATAAAACAATTATGTTCTTTATCAGTGGAGATAACCAAAGAAATAATGAATTTCTTCATGTTTTTTTAAAAATTATTTTATTTCTAAATTTTGGAATAAAACAAGCATTTATATAACAACATAATAAAATGATGATTGCATGTGAAACTGTAAATCTATTATGTACAATTTGCTATTCCTTTTATAAAAAAAGTTATAGTATAAATTTCTTGTTTTTCCTTTTTCCCTCCCCCCCACCCTAGAGATGGCTACCATTAGACACACATATGCATACATGTGGATATGTACATATACACATATATGTAAAACCATTCTATACATACTTCCTCTTCATTAGTTCTTTTTCTAGATGCAGATAGCATCTTCCTTAATATATCCTTTGTAGTTAATTTGGGTATTTATAATAGTCAAAATGACAGTCACTCAAAGTTGTTTTTAAAACAATATTGTTGTTACTGTCTACAATGTTCTCTTGGCTCTGCTCATTTCACTATTCTTTATTTTATGAAAGTCTATTCATGTTTTTCTAAGATCATTGAGCTCATCATTTCTTATAGCACAGTAGTATTCCAGCACAATCATATACTACAACTTGTTCAGCCATTCCCCAATTGATAGACATCCCCACAATTTCCAGTTCTTTGCCACCACAAAGAAATCTGCTATATATATTTTACAACATATAAGTTCTTTTCCATTTTTCCCTAATCATCTTGGGAAACAGACTTAGTAGCGGTATTGCTGTGACAAAGCATAAAGGAAGTTTAATAACTCTTTGGGCATAACACCAGATTGCTCCCCAAAATGGATGGATCAGTTCACAGTTGCACCAACAGTGAATTAGTGTCCCAGTTTTCCCATATACCCTCCAATATTTGTCTCTTTCCCCTTTGATCCTTTTAGCCAATCTGATAGATGTAAAATGATATCTCAAGGTTGTTTTAATTTGCATTTCTCTAATCAATAATAATTTAGAACATTTTTTTCATATTTCTATAAATTGTTTTGATTTTTTCCCTTGCAGTCTTTATGGTTAAGGCAACTTTCAGTTTATTGGAAACATTTGGTAACAACACAGTAGATTATATTATAGTGTCTGTCAATAGGCATCAGGAAGCGAAGTTTGACAAAGAACTTTTCCTTAAGATTTTACTTTTTCTTGAGATTTCTCTTGACCTGGATCTTCTGCTCTGATACAAATTTAAAAGATGATAGCTCTTCTTGATATTTCTCTTCCATAACTCAGCCCTTACTTTTTTTTTCTTCAAAAAGTATGATGGAAATGCCATGCTTGCTCTAATCTCTTAAATCCAGGTGTTCAGAATACTTCTCTCTCCTTCCACCATTTCACAGTATCATAAATGTAGAACTAATGGGAACCATAGAGGTCATCTACTTAATCCCTCATTTAACAGGTGAGGAAATAAAGATTTAGGAAGATCTAAATGACTTTCCCAAAACAACATAAACAGTAAACATTAGAGTCATCAAACAACAAAGGTATGGAAAGAATTCTGATCTTCTTCCATAGAAGAAGTACCCATAAAAATGAAGCATAAATATCTTTAAATAGTAAGGACTCTCCTTGCCACCAAAGTTTTGTGACAGAGTTCAGAACCTCAACATTCATGTGGGTGGACCATTGCTTAATAATACACTCAAGCAAACACTGTATGCTGAACAAAGGAATGACCAAAACCTGCTTATGCATTGGCTGCTCTCACACCTGACTGCCCTACCACCTGCCAGGGAATATAGGGAGAAGAAGAAGAGAAACCATTACAAGAACAAACACAATAGTGGTAACAAAAAATAAAAGAAGGCTAGTAAATGAGCAAGGGAGACGAGTGCTTGGAAAAATTCTATTACAGCAAGAGAAACGAAGAGGAAAAAATTTGTAGAAGATAACAAAAGAAGGCAAAAAGAATAGGAATAAGGATAGAAGAAGGAGAAATCAGGCAAATATACATGTGGGAGAGTTCAAAGAATAGAGGCAAAATTATAGCCATAATTTATTAGCAAATGAATATCTTAATATTTCCCCATCCACTGCTCCTGGCCATCACCAGTTATTCCTCCCAATCTTCCCTTCTCTCCTTCCTTTTTCTTTCTTTTTATTACCTAACACTTTTTTTCATTCCACTTAAAATTCAGTAAAAAAAAATAGTCTATATTAAATGCATATGAATAATTCACACAGTTTTGTCTAAAACTTATTTAACCAAATTGATGCTCTGGTTTAATGTATGAGATTATCTTGTTGTCTTTATTTACCTACCTACTCTTCTGTTACTGAAACTGCACCTTTTTCTTATTCCTCTCCCTCCCTCAACAAATCCCTAGGTATAAGTATTGTCTTCTGTAAAGAGGAGTCTGGCTTGCTACAAAAGAATATATAGAAAGATTTTTATCATGCATTTCTTTAGCTAATGTGAAAGTCACCTTTATAAAGTAAAGTAAAAGTTGTTTAGCTTACTTGATATTCCTGTGATGAGATGCCCAACCTCTTAAGAGTCTGTGTCTATGACTTGAGGAGTGTTTTTTTTTTAGTTAAAATGTTAAAGCATTCATGAAGTGTATATAAAAACATATATACACATACATACATACATAAACATATATGTATGTATGTATATACCTATATACATGTAGATATAGATATATTCTCCCCCTGTCAACTTACTGATATGCGCAGTTAATTCACTAAGCATCTTTTTTTTTTATTTTAAAAGTGTCTGATAATATAACCCCACATAAATTCTCCTTTATATCACAGGGGTATTGCCTCAGTATAAACCATCAAAGACTGTTGTCTGGTAAGGTGGATAAGAACAGTAGGCATGGAATGAAAAGCACCTAGGTTTTTGTTCTAGATCAGCTATGTTAGCTCTGTGACAGTGGGCAACTTATTTCACCTTTGTGGTTCTCAGTTTCTTTATCTGTAAAATGATGGGTTTCTACTAAATCATCTCCAAGATCCTTTCTTTGCCTGAAATTCAGTAAAAATGAACAGCATTTTATTTTCATTTCTGCATAAAACTAAGAAAGGTACCAGGAGTAGACAGATAGGTGCTGAACGACTGTTCCCTTTGGTCTGCCTGTGATCTTCCCATAATTGGTGACAAATGTTCACAGAGCTGAGTTCAACCAAATTAACATAGATCACTTAGTCTCTATCTAACTCATTATGACCATCTGTAAAATGAGGGGGTGGAGTCTTTTCCAACTCTTAATCTTTGAAACTATTTAACCAATGTATGCTTAAACTATTGAAAAAAATTCATTTTGTAAAATTCTTAGCCAGGTTTAGAGTCTTCAATGGTCACCTAAGTTATTATTTATCATCATGTGCTTTTGGTGCTGACAGATAGAGAACCTTGGAATTACATTTAGACCAAAAACAACAGGGCAATTTTGAGAAAATTCTCAAATGTAAATAAACTGCAGAGGAAGGACTAATCCCTGTGGAAAATAGCATGGCCACCATTTTCCTGAATTTAGACACAGAGACAATTGCTTCTTCTCCAGGTGCCACTACCTTCTGCCCCTGCTGTAGATGTTACACTACTTCAGGATTTGTACTTTGTCATGAGAACCCTGGATGGGGTGAAGGCTCTTTAAATTAGAGTCTCCAGCCCCACCTCAGTTTAGCCTAATAAAAGGTGAGGAAGAATACCTGTTGTCAGCAGGAATTGGTTTTTTTCCACTCTGGCTAAGTAAGGTACTCATGGTGATCATGTGGGATAAGATGATTTTTTTTTTCTAAACATGACTCTCTGCAGCCTTTCAAAGCCAGCTCAGTAATTGTTGCCTCAATAATTGTCACTTAGATGGGCTGTACAGCCTGGCGTGGTGAACTAGTCTTTATTCAGTTGGCCTGAGAAGCCTCTAGCAGGAAGTATGGCAAACTTCACATATTCCTCTGAGTTTCCCAATCAGGTAATTGCTGGCTCAAGGACGTGTCTGCATCACAGGCCTCACTGTTTCAGGGGGAATCCACCTGAAGTGAATTTTGCATCTGAATGGTGTCCAGGCTCAATTTCTGGCCTATTACAATACTTAAATTCATGAAATTAATAGCTGGAAGATTAAGAAATATCTGGGCTATAAGCTAGGCTCCTCTATGAACTCTTCTTTCTTAAAGGGGTACTGTGGGGCAGTGGAAAGGGCAGTGGAAAGAACAGTGAAAAATGGAGATGTGATTTTGAATTCAGCTACTTAGCACCTTTCTACTTCGATATCTTCTCTGTAAAGTGAAGGGCTTGAGTTAGACCAGCATTTTGTACCTTTTTTCACATTAAGGAAACATTTGGGAGTCTGGTAAAGCCTATGGACTCTTTCGTAGAATAAAGTTTTAGATGCATAAAGTAAAATATAAAGGATCATTTAGGAAACTAATTATATTGAAATGTATTTATCATTTTTTTTAAAGTTCATGGATTCCAGGTTAAGAATCCCTGGCCTAGTTGATATCTAAGATCTCTTCTAAGCCTCTAGACAGTAACATTCTCTCTTTACTCTATGTTCACGTGAGAAGTTTGTGGTTTCCCTATAGCATCTACCATATTCTAGATGGTATTATATTTCTTTTTTGAAAATATGTTTTGACCTATGATATTTGCTTATAAGCTGCCTAAGTAGAGTAGGATTGAGATGTCACGGGGATAGTGAAATATTCTCCCCGGTGTAGGATAGTGCTATGGAAGTATTTGGCTTCTCCTTCCTTTGTATTCCCCTATGCTCTACCCTGGAGGTAGGTAGTAAGCAATCACCCCCAGATTATTTGAATAGTCCTGCCTAATTGGCCATAGAGCAAGACATGGAACCTGGAAACTGATTGTAAAGAAGAAATAATCTGACATTTTACTAAGCTTCTAGACCAGTGGGAGGTAATGCTAAATTTATAATGTACACAGTCAGGATGCTGTGGAAGAATACATGTCAAACTGTAAAATTCATCCTGATTCAACTGAGTATTGGGTATAATAGAGGCTGTCTTGGAAGATTAAAGGAGTCGGATTTTGCTAATTCCTGAGCAATGATAATTCCTGATAAACTAGCTCGAAGGTGAATATCCAGGGTCTGGGGTCCCAGAAATCCCTTAGAGTTGGGTTCTAGAAATTGGAAGGACACTCAACTAAGACAAAACATCTCTGATATAGCCCACAGTCCCCAATCCCAGCTGCAATGGAGCATGTCTCCATTTAGCCTTAGGTTTAGCCTTAGAAGCTATTTTAATGGGACACTGGAAAACTGAAAGCTGTAAAAAAAAATGGAAAATAGGTCCCCTGGTACTGGAAGCTACATAGCAAGTGAGTTGGAGACTCCTACTGAAAACATTTCCAGGAGCTAGGAGTACTTCACTGTAAGTGCCTCAAACTATACTGGCTTCTAGACTGGCTGGTGAGAAATGGCTTATAAATCGATGGCATATGTTTCTCTAAGAATCCCATTAATTGGCTTTACACTATAAATTAATTTTTTGCCCTTTAATTGTTTTTAATCTTATCCTTATAAGGGATGGGGTGGATACCACAGTAGGTGATATCAGCTAGTGAAGTACATGGATTGTCTGGGTCGGGGTAACAAGGCCACAGGGTTGGAAGTCACCCAAAATGTACCTGAATTCTTCATATCATGTGAGAAATTCAAACAGAAAGTATCATGACACAAATTTTGTTCCTTATTGTATCCTCCACAGTTTTGCATAGAGTAGGTGTTCTATTAATGTTTGATCAGCTGAATTAAACTTGTTATTGGATTGTTGGAAACATAAAAACTTGAGTCATCTGTAATGTAGAAAAGAAGAGGGAAACTTTGGTGAACACTATATGTCATCCAGTATTTCATTAACTTGCTTAGAGTTTCTTTTTATCCATTTTATTAACAAATATGCAATACTGAGATTTATGATATTAAGAACTTTCATAGGCATTTTCATTATTTACATGAGGCTATTCTGCCTTACATGCAGCATGACATAGAAGATAGTGTGTTGTTGGACTTAGAATAAGGAAGATCTGGATTCAGATTCAACCTTGTATACTAATTATGCCACTATACTATAAATCACCAAATCAATGATTATTGTTATTTTTATTTCCTTTAGTCCTTGAGTCCATAAGAAGAAGCCAGAATGTAGGGAATGACACAAAGAGCAGAGCACATTATTAGATATTTTTAACCAAGTCAGAATTTGGGTAATCTGATTAAAGTTGATCTACAGATTTCTGTCTCCTACTATTATCAGTATTTACATTTTTCTCTTATAGTACTTAATTTTAATATTTAATGAAACAAAATAATGATATAATTCAGGGGTTGAAATAGAGTAAAAGATAAGTTTTATGTTTTAGAGGATATATTGAAATTTCATTTTGGTTCTAGTTCAAGAATTTAAGAAATTTGATTTTATATGAAAATGATCCAATTGTAAAACACACCAACCAGCTAGGGAACTAATAAACCATGTTAGCTGATTAGAAATGTACATTAGTGGGGCTGGCCAGTTTGTTTGGGATTTATCTTGATGTTTCAGGGATGTAACAAATTATTATACTTTTTGATTTGGGGTCACGGTTGATTTAATTCAAGTGTTTCATTTAGCTTACTGCATGACATATAAGAAGAACAATGCTTTTGTTTGCAACTTACTGCCAGATTCAAATGGGCTTGCTTTCTAGAACTTTCCCATCTTGAATTGTCTGAATTACAGAATTCCTTTCAAAGCTAGTATCTTCTCAGATTTTGGATAAATTAGAAGAATGGAGCTAAGTAGGTGCTTATACATTCTACATTAGACAAGACTCTTGTCCTGTTTATCCCCACTGAAATTTCTGGTTAGAAGGGATACTTTACTCAGGAAGAATTCTCCCAGGACTACTTAAAATTGGAGGGTTTAAGATTTTTTTGTGTGTGTCATTCAATCTTTTGTTAGATGGTGAAGCCAATAGATGCCTTCTCAAAATAACGTTTAAATGCATAAGAATATATGTATGCATGTATGCATATGCAAAGGAAACCAGTTATATTGAAATAACTATTTTAGGGGGCAGCTAGGTGGTATAGTGGATAGAGCACTGGTCCTAGATTCAGGAGGAATTGAGTTCAAATGCAGTCTCAGACACATAACACTTACTAGCTGTGTGACCCTAGGCAAATCACTTAACCCCATTACCTAGCCAAAAAAAAAAAAAAAACAACTATTTTAAAAAGAAGTTCATAGACAGGGTTAAGAAGCTCTGTCTTTAATGGATGTAGCTCTGTTTCTGTCAGTCATTAATGTATATTTAGAAAACTAAACTAAAAACTTTAAAAGCTGTGAAGAAACTATTCTCCAGTGTAACTCTTACTTTTCTGTGTAACTTTTCTGTCATAGAGAGGGGAGTGTTAAAGATCAGGAGAGGAAACCTCAAAGGATTCTGCAACATTTGCAGAACTCCCAGCATTCAAAACAGTTGAGCTGAATGTTATCTGAATTTCTCAAGAGCTCACATACCTTCAATATATTTTCTTCTCTCCAACCTAAGTGCTAATACTCTAGCCTTTTTCTCACTCTTCTTACAACAAATTTGATGACAATATGCCTTCTACAGATTAAAATGTTTTCCCATGTCTCATTTTTCTTTCCTCACACAGTTTATCAAGTCCTATTTCATCTTCCTTCTCTATATTAGATTCCTTTAGTATTGCCTTTATGGAAATGCTTAAATTATGTATTATTTAGATTTACATCAAATAACCTTCTGTTATTTTTTTCTGGTTATGTTCCCAACTAAATTTTAAGCCTGCCAACTGAAAAAAACTGGGTTAAAAAGAGGGTTTTAGCATCTATCTAATATTGCTATTGTGAGAACAAAGCATATCCTCTACAAGGGAACTAAGAAATGGCACTTGGCTTTGCTTAGAGACTTCTAATGAGAGGGAATCTACTATCTTTCAAGGCAGTAGATTCCATTTTAGGATAACTTTAATGTTTAGCAAGCATGTCTACCTTATACCAAGCCTAAATTTTCCTCTTTTCAAATTCTATGTATTGTTTTAAGTTGAACTGTGAACTTATATTTTTATATATATTTTGATATATGTATTTTAACATAATTAGTTTCCTTTATGTTTTATTTTGTACATTTAAAAACATTATTTGAGAAGGGGTCTATAAATTTCATCAGATTCTAAAAGAGGTCCATGACAAACAAACAAACAAAAAAAAAAGAAGAAGAAGCTCTGTGTTATGGGTCCTGTTTCTAGAAACAAGTTAAACAAGCAAATCATTCTTCTACCATGGCAGCCCCTCTGTTGCATTGGGAGAGAAGAAGCTTCTGTATTCCCTCCCTATGTTCTTTGTTGTACGAACTAAATTTATTTATGGCAATTTTCATATGATATGAATGCAGCTCCTATATTCTCCTGGGTGCTTTTCACCGACCACTTTCTAACTTATCAATATCCTTCCTAAAATGTAATGCCCAGACTTAAACACTTTGGTGGTCTGACTAGAGCCTGAGCTCAGTCAAATTGTTGCTTCAATTTTCCTTGACAGAATGAAGCAGTTAACCTAATATTGTATTGGCTTTCTCAGCTGATATATCATACAGTTGAGCCTTATTGAGTTTTTCATTCAGTAAGCAGCCCCCATACCTTTTTTCAAATGAATTGCTTTCTAGCTATATCCCACTTTCAACCTTGTACATGTGGAAAACAATTTTTCCTATTGATAAACCCTACTGGGTAAATTAGAAAGCAGTCTGGCAGAAATTGGGCTCATCCCACCATCTTAGACCATATTTCACAGTACACTCAAAATGGATAAACAATGATCATAACAAAAGGAAATTAGAAGAGTAGATCATATATATTCTTAGCTATATAATGTATATTCTTAAACAAATGATGAAAGCAATTTATAAAATTTATTAATGTTTTCAAAGAACTAGCTTTCATTTTATTTTTCATTTCTATAATTTTCTAGTTAATTTCTCTTTTAATTATCAATGTCTGTACCATTTTGGTTATTGTGAGTTTGTTCATTCATAGTCTTTCCAATTTTTAAAATGCACATTCAGTTAATTAACCTTTCCTTTCCAATTTTGTTAATATATGTTTTCAAAGATGTAATATTTCTCCTGAGAAAGCATATGGTTATGTCCCTGAAATCTTGGTATATAGTTTTGTCATTATTTCTTTTATATAACTATTTGTTTTTTCCTATGGTTTGTTCTTTGGGACTCATTATTTAGAATTTCTTTGTTAAGTTTCCATTTGGGTCTATTTTATTGGTTTATTTTACAACCTGCAACTTTACTGTAGTCATTAATTGTCTCAATTAGTTTGTTTCCTGGTTGCTCATATTTTCTAAGAAAACAACAAAACCAGAAAAAAAAGAAAGCCTCTTTATGTATGTTTATATTTTTATTTTATTTCTCTTATTGCTAATATTTTCAAAACAATGTCAAATAATGTAGAACGAGGTTTATTCCTATATTTTGGGAAAAGTTTTTGTGTCTCTCCATTGCATATGATGTTTGGGTGATTTTTTTTATAGTTACTTTTTAGTGATATTTTAAAAAATCCTCTATGCGTGCTCTGTAAAATTTTTAGTATAACGGAGGGTTGTACGTTGTCAAAGTTTTTTTTTTTTAGCATTATGTGTTTTTTATTTTTTTTTAACATGGCTAATTATTTTGACTGTTTTCCTAGTGTTGAGCCATCTTTGCATCTATATGTAAATCCAACTTTGGTCCCGATGCATTTCCTGAATAAATTTACTTTAGTTTTGGGGTATTTTTGACAAAAAAAATTATTCTAAATTTTGACTCAATATTCATTAATAATATTGTTCTATTGTTCTAGCTCTTTGCATTAGCCTTCCCTAGTTTAGATATTAAAACAATTTGTCTCATAAAAAAATTTGGTAGAGTGTTTTATTTCTCAGTTTTTGCAAATAATTTGAGCAGTATAAGTATTCATTATTTTTAAAAATTTGATAAAATGATTTTAAGTTAATCAATGCCAAGAGATATTTTTTCTACTTTGCTTTCCCTTTGATACTTCTATTACAGCTAGTTTCATTTTTTTCTGAAATTGGATGACTTGAAATCTTCATTTGTTTTTCAGTGAGCTTGAGTAATTTGTATTTTTTAAGTTAATGCTCTATTTACTTTGGGTCCTAATTCCTTACCATATAACTATACATAATAGGTTGTGATAATTTTTTTTTTATTTCTTGTTATTTTGCTCTGATTTCATAGTGTTCATTTGCTATTTTGTTGATCTGATTTTCCACCCTTTTCTTTTTAATAAATTGGCTACTGATTTATCAATTTTATTCGTGTTTCAAACAACCAACTTTTAGATTTATTTATCATTTTGATAGCCTATTTACCTTCCAGTTTATTTCTCCTCTCCTTTCCATTATCTTCTCCAATATGTCTATTTAGAGTCACTTTATTTATTGGATACATATTCAGTTATGATGTGTAGGGTGTTCAGAAGCTCTAGCACCTCCAATGTGAGGACTTGTCAAGCCCTTTTCAGAGCCATTCATCCACCTTTGGTGTCCACCTGATTCACCCAGCTCTCACCTGTGGCTCCAAGAAGCTTTATCATGCATAGTACCTATACCCAAGTAAATCCTCTCAGCAGATAGGCTAAACCCAGATAGGCCTCAAACTTGTTGGTAAGTTAAGGGGATGTCTACCCCAAGCATGTAAAGATTTTCCTTGATGGACTGGGTGAATGAGAACAACTTGTTACAACGGTCGTAAAGATGGCTGAAGCAGACACTGTAAAGTGCTAAAAGCTTGGTCAGTCATGTAAGACACCAAAGTTATGAACTGCAACCCAGGCCATCACCAGTCATCTTGATTTTTGTCTTGGTACTGGATTTCACTGACTAAGGAAGAAAAGATGAGGCTGACAACTTTGTTCATCTTTGACTCATTTAAATCCAATTTACATGCAAGTCAATATCACTCATGACGTCAATGGTTCTTTTCAAAAATGAATGACAAACAACAATGGTATATTCAGTTCGTGAATATTATTTTCTATTTTGTTAATATGTTTTAGGGATTATGTGCACATATATGTACATATTATGTGTGTATATAGTGTATACATTTACATATATAGACATAGGTGTTTCTCTGTGTGTATGTCTGTTTGTGTGTCTATATGTGTGTATATCCCTGAGTGCTACTTTAGCATACCAGAAATTTAATTATGTTTCATTATTATGATTAAAAAAATGAACTTTCCTATCTTGCTAGGTTAGGAGTTCAAGGACTACTTATTGGCAGCCCTCATACTGATGGGTGCAGGAACTTTGACCAACTCCATTTGTGACCTCATTGAGTTTTCTCCTCTTAGGTCACTTGGTGGCCCCTAACTCTTGAAAGCTCAAAATGTCAGTGCTAAATGTAGTGTGCACATTTGGTCCACTTAGCCCACTGCAGCTTAGAACTCTGGAGTTCAAGAGATATACCAGTAAGAATTACAAGTAAGCTCCACAACACCTAGTATGTAATTTTATCTCACATATTTTTATTATGTTCTTTGACCCTCTCATTATTTAGAATTTCACTGTTAAGTCTCTATTTGGGTCTAGGCCCTTTATTTGAGCTGAATGAACTGATTACTATTTCTTTTATGTTATGGAAATGGTGTGTTTGCTATTTTTGCCTTTTCATTTCTATTTGTGAAATCTATGTTCCCTAACATGATTGATTTTTCTAAAAGTTTTATTGTCCTAGGAATGATGAATATTCTTTAACAGTGCTATTTAGAAGACGTCACAAGTAATTTAAGTCTAGTTTTTCTAGAAATTTGTTCAATTCTACACTACCCATTTATTTATCTGTTAGAAAGAAAGATATTAAAATTCTTATGTTATTATTGCACTACTGTCTTCTTGAATTCAGTTAATTGTTCTCTCTCTGAATTGAAGTGCTAAGGCATTTGGAGCATACTGTATAAGTTTAATATTGATATCTTTTTTGTCTATGGCTTCAGCATAATCACTTTTGTTGTTTGTCTTTTTTATAATATGAACTTTTATTTTTGATTCATCAGATAGTATGATTGAAATCTTATTTCTTTGGAGTCATTGGATAGAAAGTAAATTTTTTAAGCATTTCATTTTAATTTTGTATATGCCTTTTTCTTTTTAAATTTGTTTCTAGTAAGCAACAAATTTTGGGCTTTTACTTTCTTATCTAATCTGTCACCCATTCAGTTTATTGGATTGCTTAATTCAATCATATTTAAAGATTTTTTTTTGTTTGTTTGTTTTTTGGTGAGGTAATTGGGGTAAAGCAACTTGCCCAGAGTCACACAACTAGTGAGTGTTATGTGTTTGATGGATTTAAACTCAGGTCCTCCTGACTCCAAGGCTGGTACTCTATCCACTGTACCACCTAGCTGCCTCTACATTTAAAGTTTTGAGAGTAAGTTTCATACTTGGCTTCCATTTTTCTCTTGTTTAATAAGCATAAATTTACATTTTAAAATATCAATGACCACAGATTGTCAGATATACTTGGAATTTGGATCATGAAATATAGAGATTAGAAAAAGCTAAGTAACTGTATTTGCATTCATTTTCATGTTTTGGAGGTAATAATAAAAACAGAAAAAGAATTAACACATTGTAAGAAGGAAAGTTGTCCTTTATTGTCTGAAAGTCACTATGGAGATGACCTCAATTTATTCATATCTAAATTAAATGAGATGGCCTCTCTGCCCTTCTAGATGTCTTTCACTTCTAAAATCCTATGACCTCTACCTTACTTAACATTTGTATGCATGGTATAGGAGCTAAAATGCTAATATCTCTCCTCTTAACTGGCACAAACTTTTAACAGTCATGTGGTACAACTTTTTTGTAAGGCTATCTATCATATTAGTGAAAAAGAAAAGCCTTTGCCTCTATTTTACACAAAATCTTGACTACTTCCTTAAAACTTCAGAGGGCTTCCTCATTTTTCAAGGACACATTTTTTTCATTATACAAAGATGGCTATAGTCAATGTTTTGCAAAATATAAGCACTTATTTATTAAAGCCAAATGAATATTTCCATGAAATATACAAAATATTTTGAAAGACAGCTAACGTGTATTTATACAATTTCAATCAGTTATACTAGATCACTGAAGACAGAAATCCTGGAAGATATCATTAATTTGCATGAACATGGAGCAGTTATTGTTTAGATATAGTGATATAGTCTTTAAATTTATTACCTGGTATTTTGTTTCCATCGATGAATGTGTGTGCATCCTTTTTTCTTGATTCTTAGAATGGATATTTATCCTCCTCATCTCTCTTCAGTCATTAAAAAAAGGCTAGGCCTTGTCAGGATTTATTTTTGCTTCAGTTTATGATAAAAATTGCTTCCCCTGGAGGTCTTCTTCCATCATCAAATCTCAAATAAAATGATGAGTTCCTGGACCCTTTTTTTTTTCACCTCTTACTGAATTATATTTTAATGAAAATCCTTATGAAGTATAACTGAAAAATCCATGATAGGTAGCTATAGAAGAATCCCTGGAAGTCTTTCTACTGTCTTCAAGTCACTCTGGGATGAATGGATTCTTTTCCCAGTAGCAGCCATACCAGTCCATCAGCACTTTCTACCCCTTGAATATCCCTAAGACACCAATCTGCAGAACCACATAATATTATAGCTTGAAAAGGTCTCAATATCTCATCTTAGTTTCAAATTGCTTTCTTGTTATATACTATGTTGAACCAGGAGAAAACTAATAGATATTTTCAGACCATGTCTTTCAATCTGCTTTAGGCATATTGACTACTCTGTACATTCTTTCAGATGTATTATACGCTTGGTATGTGATAAAGTAATATATCAAAATGTTGAACATGATTTCCATAAATTAATTCCTTAAAGTCAGATATTTTCATGGCTCATAGCTTCATTCATGTGGGAGATTTCTATCAGTGAAAACCACAAGGATTCATGCTTGCCTTATTTTTTAAAACATTCATTTTTGAGTTCCAAATTCCTTCTCCACCCCCTAGGTAGCCCCTTCCCAACTCATTGAGAAGGCAAACAATATGATACATACTATACATGTGAAGTCATGAAAAACATATTTACCTATTATATAATATCAAAAAAAATCAGAAAAATAAGAAAAGCAGGAAAAAGTATGCTTCAAATTGTACTCAGAGTTCATCAATTCTCTCTCTGGAAAAGGATGGTATTTTTTTTTTTTGTCATGAGTCCTTGGGAATTGTCATGGATCAATGCATTGATCAGAATAGCTAAGTATTTCACAGTTGATTTTCATTATAGGATTGTGGTTACTATACAAAATATCCCTCTGATTCTGCCTATTTCACTTTGCATCAGTTCATATAATCCTTCCCAGGTTTTCCTGAAACCATCCCTCTAGGCATTTCTTATAGCACAATAGTATTCTATCATAATCATACACCATAACTTGTTTGGCCACTCCCCATTTGATAGGCAACACCTCAATTTCCAGTTCTTTACTAACACAAAAGGAGCTACTAAAAGTATTTTTGTAGATTTGGGTAATTTTCCCTTTGAGATATAGAACTTGTAGTAGAATTGCTAGGTCAGAAGGTATGGACAGTTTCATAGCTCTTTGGACATCATTCTTGCTTGCCTTTCTTATCCAGAGGCTCTTTTCAAACCCTGGAAGTCTTCATGCTTTTTTTAATACTCTATGGATGATATCCTAGTACAAAGGAAGTCTACGTGCTATTCTTTATTTTTGTTTATTTGTTTTTTTTGCATGACCAGTCAACTTACCTTTCACACACTTTATAGGTTATATCTTTAGAGTCAGCATAGCTTAGAGTATAGAAATCTCACCTGAAAATATCTCACCCAGAAGACCTGGGTTTAAGTCTAGGTTCTGATACTCCACAGAATATTCATGTGATCCTGAGCAAATCATTTAACTTCTTGGACCTCTAGACAATTCTCTAAATTCCAGAAATACCAGCTAAATCATAGGACCAAACCCTAGATTTTATATGTCATCATTTTATAACACACTTTGACTACTTACAATCACCGTTTCCCTTTTATAGATTGAACAAAGGTTCAACTACACTTTGAATTGTTTGGACACCATGATGATCCATATTTCATAGTCATATAGTATTATTGAGAGAATATTAATGTTAAAACAATATATTCTTAGGTTACAGAGCACTATTGTGTCATTACAAGTACTACAAAATTTTCCAAATGAAATCTAACCCACTTTTTGTGCATTTATTTAACTTTGGATCATAATCATTATTTTCTCCAGTCTCTGTCCAATATATGCATACTGATTGGCTAACTCAGAGGGCCAGCCCCATATGCAATGTGTGCGTGTGTGTGTGTGTGTGTGTGTGTGTGTGTGTGTACAGGTGTTAAGGTAATCTCTCAAAAGGATGTTGATCCCACTGAGTAGGCTTTAGTGGATTAACAGAATCAGGAAAATGTCATCCACAAAAACAGAAACATAGAAGCTTTCACCATCTACATAAAGAATTCTGCACCAATCTTGTGTTTTTCAATGGTATTGACTCTCAGCAATGATAATCTTGTATGATCATATTTCTCTGTTTTATGTCTCACCATATATTGTTAATCAAAGGTTCATCATTATTCATTCATAATGCCATAAATGCCTATCATTTTTGTAAATTATATTTCTGATGATCTGTGTCTTGGTAATACTTTCTATATTGTTAAAAATATATCATAAGGTATTCTGTCACATATTTGGTTGGAATATAAGTATTTATTTTTATTTATAATATTTGGGTATTCTACCACTCTAGAAATCCTGTCAAAAGTAATAATAAGTTTTGGCTTCACAGAGAATTCATGTCACCTCCTAGTAACTGCAATTATTTCTTATTCAGAATAATGGTGATTATCAATATTAAGTTCACTTGACTATAGTTCCCAGAATCCATAGTTTACTCCTTGCTGATAACAAAGTCAATAATTGTTTGTACTTCTATCATTATCCACAATTCATCAAAGATTTTGTATAATATATAATATGTTAATATGATATAACATAACATAATATAATGTAACATAACATAACATAACATAATGTAACATAATATTAATAATAATGAATACAGCTATAAGTTATTTCCATATCCTTACATGGGATTTTTCTAGGCCTGGATACTTGATCTTATTTAAAACAGCTGGATGCTCTGAAATTCTTCTCAAACATCATGGATATCAATTTCTACTGACCTTTTTCTATCATTTCTAGTTGAAAAATATTGCTTTAAAAGAAGACAGAAGTAAAATATACCTTTTAGTACTGCCTTTTCTGTGTCACCTGAACATTCAACTTTTTTCCCTAATCAATGCTCCTATACTTTTTTGATTTATCACCAACATAAGTAACACATGTTATCATCTTAGAACTTTCACAATATTAGCTCCTATTTGGCTTTAGACTTTTGTCATTATTTGGAAGTAAACTTGTTTGTGTATGGGCTTGTCAGGAATGGCTACTTATTCATCAAAGTTAAAAAGTAGTCTTCTCATATTCCAAGAAAAGATGTAATGTTAGCAATAAATACAAAAGTTCATATGAAAAAATTTGGTGGAATTACTAGATTGCTTACTGAGTCAATAGTATGAAATAAAAGTCATAAATGTTCTCTGGTCTTTTGTGACATTGCTCTTTTGTTTTCCTTGTAGTTATCTGACTACTGTAGTTATGTGTGTGTGTGTGTATGTACATATACATGCATACATACACATATATATAGTGATACATACATACATACACACATATACAGTAATACATACATTAGGAATAGTAATATAATAATACATACAATATATAATACTATTAACATCTATTACATATAATTATATATAGAGAGAGAGACATACCCACCCACCCACCCACACACACACACACACACGTATATATATACACTATTATCTAACTATATGTGACTACATTGATCATAACTAATAGTAAACACTAAATGTGGTGGTATCCTCAAATTTATCTCCTGTACTCCCCCTTCTTTTCTCTCTTGACAGCCTCATTTGATGACATCATGAGCTATTCCAGATTCAATTATCTCCATGCAAATTACTCCTAGGTCTATATATTCACCCCAATGAGTTCCAATGATAAATCTCCAAATGGAAATTTAACAAACCCCCAGAACCAGCTCCGAAAAGAGCTGCACAAAAAAAAAAAACAAAAAACAAAAAACAAAAACAAAAACAAAAAAAAACCAGAAGCTTGGGACAGTGTCTCCTCCACCTTAGTAGCAGAGACCAACTTTAACATAAAGTTAAAAATCAAGAAATAGGCTGGACAAATGCAAACAAAAAAGAACTTACCATAGAAAGTTACTAAGATGACAGGGAAGATCAAAACACAAACTCAGAAGACAACAAAGTAAAAAATGATACACCCAAAGCTTCAAAGAAAAATGTGAATTGGTCTCAGCCCCAAAAAGAATCCCTAGACCAACTTAA
Organism: Vombatus ursinus; assembly: GCF_900497805.2. Classification (NCBI taxonomy): domain Eukaryota; kingdom Metazoa; phylum Chordata; class Mammalia; order Diprotodontia; family Vombatidae; genus Vombatus; species Vombatus ursinus. The sequence goes on along the minus strand of NW_020954596.1, from coordinate 44,094,029 downwards.
ATAATAGGAATAGAAGGAAAAGTTAGGGAAAAAGATGACAGTGATGCAAGAAAATCATGAAAAAAGAGTCTACAGCTTGCTAAAGGAGGCACAAAAAAAGTATTGAAGAAAATAATACCTTAAAAAAAACAGAATAGGTCAAAATGTAAAAGAGCCACAAAAATCGACTACAGAGCAGAACATCAAAATGGCTCTAAACAAATTCTAAAGCAGCACAACCCACAAAAAGACAGAGTGAAGCAAATGTCCAGGCCAAGACAACCTGGATGGTTGATTAAAAAAGTATATTGCACCAGACAGGGAGAGGAATGCAGCTTGGCACTGGCATACAGGTAAAACAGGACTCAGAGAACCTGGAGCAGCCCTCAGAGAACTAAATCATGGGCAGCTGTGGTGATTTCCAGACTTCTCAACCCATGAATGCCAAAGACAACTAAGAAGGTCAGTAGGAAAAGTCTGTAACTGTGGTGAGAGAGAAGCAGGGTCCCAACCCTAGTCCCTGAGCATGGCCCCAGGGCAGTAGCTGCTATTGAAGCTTCTGGACCACAGAATGAGGAGGAATCAAGTGGCTGATCAGAAGGGTATTGCAGGGATCTCTTTGCTGGTGCAGGATTCTCTTGCTTTGCCTAGGCTTGGATCTGGATCACAGTTCTGGGTGGAAGTCCTGGTAAGAAAGAGTGCTGGCGTGGTGGAGTTCATAGTGGCAGTGGTGGAGAGGAAATTCTCCTCACAGTTCCAAGGCAGAAAAAAGTGCTTTTGGTCACTCATAGACCAGAGCACAGGCCAGGAAAGGAGTAAACACCTTGCCCTTGATCATAGAACCTTGGAAGAATGGAAAATTAAATGTCCCTAGAAGTATGCCTGAAAACAGCTGCAAAAAAAACCACAAAGCTTGGGACAGTACATTCTCCACATTAGAAGCAGATCCCTACCTTAACAAAGAGTTTATAGCTCAAGTAATTGGCTGGGATCATGAGCAAAGCTCACAAAAAAATGTCATACCATAGAATCTTTCTTTGGTGACAAAGAAGATCAAAACATACAATCAGAAGAAGACAACAAAATCAAAGCTCTCTTATCCAAAGCCTCTAAGAAAAATTTGAATTGGTCCTAGGCCATGGAAGATCTCAGAAAGGATTTTGAGAAGCAAGTAAGAGAAGTAGAGGAAACACTGGGAATAGAAAAGAGTGATGCAAGGAAATCATGAAATTCAAGTCAACAGCTTGCTAAAGGAGACTCAAAAAAATACTGAAGAAAATAACATCCTAAAAAAACAGCCTAACCCAAATGGCAAAAGAGGTTGAAAAAGTCAATGAGGAGAAGAATGCCTTAAAAAGCAAAATTGGCCAATTAGAAAAGGAAGTCCAAAAGCTTACAGAAGAAAATACTTCCTTAAAAATTAGAATGGAGAAATTGGAAGCTAGGGACTTTATGAGAAATCAAGACCCTGTAAAACAAAACCAAAAGAATGAAAAATAGAAAACAATGTGAAATATCTCATTGGAAAAAAATACTGACATGGAAAATAGATTCGGAAGAGATAACTTAAAAATTATTGGACTGTCTGAAAGCCGTGATCAAAAAAAAGAGCCTAGACATCATCTTTCAAGAAATTATCAAGGAAAACTGCCCTGATATTTTAGAACCAAAATAGAAATTGAAAGAATTCACCAATCACCTCCTGAAAGAGATCCCCAAAGGAAAAATCCTAGGAATATTGTAGCCAAATACCTGAGTTCCCAGGTCAAGGAGCAAATATTGCAAGCAGACAGAAAGAAACAATTCAAGTATTGTGGAATCACAATCAGGATAACATAAGATTTAGCAGGTTCTATATTAAGGGACTGGAGGACATGGAATATAATATTCCAGAGGACAAAGGAGATAGGATTACAACCAAGAATCACCACCCAGCAAAACTGAATACAGTCCTTTAGGGGAAAAAATGAACATTCAGTGAAATAGAGGACTTTCAAGCATTCTTGATGAAAAGACCAGAGTTGAATAGAAAATTTGACTTTCAGACACAAGACTCAAGAGAAACATGAAGAGGTAAACAGGAAAGAGAAGTCACAAGGGAGTTATTAAAGTTGAACTGTTTACATTCCTGCATGGAAAGATGATGTTTGCAACTTATGAGTTCTTTGTCAGTATTAGCGTAGTGGGAGGGGAAAAATTATATGTGTGTTTAGATAGATACATAGATACATAGATAGATGGCACAGGGTGACTTGAAGATGAAGGGGTGATATCTGGAAAATAAAATTAAGGGGTGAAAGAGGATTATACTGGGAGGAGGAGAAAGGGAGAGGTGGAATGGGGTAAATCATCGCACATGAAACAGACAAGAAAAGTCTTTTACAGTGGAAAGGAGAAGGTAAGAGGGAATGAGTGAATCTTATTCTCATAGGATTTGGCTTAAAGAGGGAATAACATACACAATTAGGTATGGAAATCTATCTTACCCTACAGGAAAATAAGGATGGAAGGGGACAAGAGAGCAAGTGGGATGGTAGAGGGGAAGACAGATTGGGGAGGAAATAATCAGAAACAAACACTTCTGAGGAGGGACAGGGTCAAAAGAGAGAATAGAATAAATGGGGTGCAGGATAGGACGAAGGGAAATATACTTAGTTTTTCACAGCAGGACTACTATGGAAGTGTTTTGCATGACTACACATGTATAACCTATATCAAGTTGCTTGCTTTTTCAATGAGGATGGGTAGGGAGGAAGGAAGGGAGAAAATTTGCAACCCAAAGTTTTAAAAAAACATGGTAAAGTAATTGTTTTCACATGCAACTGGGAATTAAGAAATACAGGAAATGGGATATAGACATCTATCCTGCCATACAGGAAAATGGAAGGGGAAGAGGAAAAGAGAAGTGGGGAGAGAAATAGAAGGGAGGGCAGATTAGGTGAAGGAGTGTACAGAATGCATGCCATCTTGGGATGGGGGAAGGATGAGATGGGGAGAAAATTTGGAACTCAAAATCTTGTGGAAGTGAATGTTGAAAACTAAAAATAAATAAATTTAAAAAATAAGAAAAAAGAGAATTTATCCCCACCAAAACCTGAGTAGAGGACAATGGCTACTCCACCTGGGTAGGGTCTAGATAGACAAGGTTAGCTCAACTTTCAGAGACTAAGGTCTTGAAATGAGGGTAAAAGAAAAAGAGGGAAATCTGAATCTCCCCAAATCATTGGTTATTAATAATCATTTCTCTCAGTTTTGTTCATTGTAGTTTCACTTCATATGATAGCAAGATTGTAATTCCAACTGTTGTATAATTTTTCAAGACACTCATTTCTGTTCTGTGATTATGTTCAATTTTTATATGTGTTTTATAATCAAAATATTGTGGGATTTTGTTTTCTTTTTCAATCTTTCATTCTCTTTCATTTTATCATGTTGCATAATTCATTCACATTTAGAGTCATGGGAGTTAGGGTTATATTTTCTTCCATTTGTCTCTGATATTACTTTTTTTCCTAAGTTACAATTTTTGTTCTTGTTAATAAAATACTTTGTCATAAAAAGGAAGAAAGAAAGAAAGAAAGAAAGAAAGAAAGAAAGAAAGAAAGAAAG
>NW_020954596.1:44067423-44090431 GCF_900497805.2 Vombatus ursinus | reverse complement strand
AAAGAAAGAAAGAAAGAAAGAAAGAAAGAAAGAAAGAAAGAAAGAAAAAGAAAAATATGATTTTATCCCAGGGCATGGAAGAGCTCAAAAAGGATTTTGAGCAGTAAGTAAGAAAAGTAGAGGAAAAAGTGGGAAGAGAAAATAAATGGAAATATCATAGGATCACAATCAGGATAACACAAGATTTAGCAACTTCTACATTAAAGGATAGGAGGGCTTGAAATATCATATTCTGGAGGGCAAATGAGTTTATATTATATACAAGAATTGCCTACCCAGCAAAATTGAGTGTAATCCCTCAGGGGGAAAATGTATAGCCAATTAAATAGGGGACTTTCAAGCATTCCTTATGAAAAGACAAGAGCTGAATTAAAAAAAATTAAATAAAAGACTCGAGATGCATTACAAAATTAAACATGAAAAAGAAATCATGTGGGATTCAATAAGGTTAAACTGTTTACAATATTACATGGGAAGATGATACTTATAACTCCTAAGAACTTTATAATATTAGGGTAGTTAGAATAAGTTGCATAGGTATGATGGCAGTGGTATAAATTGAATATAATGGGATCATATCTAAAAAGAAATAAAATTGATGAGTAAGAAAGAGGGATGCACTGAAAGAGAGGAGAAGGGAGAGGTAGAAAAGGATAATTTATCTTATATAAAAGAGGCATGAAAGAGCATTTATAGTGGAGAGAGGGTGGGAGAGATGGGCATAACTCTTGAACCTTACTCGTATCAGAATTGGCTCAAAATGAGACTAGCATACCCACTGTAGGAGGAGAAGGGGATAAAAGAAGGAGAGAGGTCTGATAAAAAGGGAGGGCCAATTGAGGCTGACAATAGTCAGGAATAAAATACTTTTGAGGATGAACAGGATGAAAAAAGAGAGAGTAGAATAAATGGGGAGAATAGGATGGAAGGAAAATACACAGTAATCATAACTTTGAAAAAAATTTACAGCAAGCTTCTCTGATAGAGGCCTCATTACTCAAATATTGAGAGAAATGACTCAAATTTGTAAGAATACAAGTCATTCCCCAATTTATAAACAGTCAAAGGATATGAATGGGCAGTTTTCAGATGAAGTAATCAATGCTAACTATAGTTGTATAAAAATGCTTTAAGTCACTATTAATTAGAGAAGTGTGAATTAGAACAACTCTGAGATACCACCTCCCACCTATGAGATCGGTTAACATGACAGAAAAGGAAAATAATGATGCTGGAGGGGATATGGAAAAATTGGATATGAATGAATTGTCGCTGGATTTGTGAATTGGTCCAACTATTCAGAAGAACAATTTGGAACTATGCCCAAAGGGCTATAAAACTGTGCATAACCTTTGACCCAGCAATACCACTAATAGATCAGTATCCAAAAGAGATAAAAGACAAAAAGGAAAAAAGAACCTACATGTTCAAAAATAGTTATAGCAGCTCTTTTTTTTGTGGTGGCAAGGAATTGAAATCAAGATGTCTATCAATTGGGGAATGGCTGAACAAGCTGTGGCATATGCTTGTGATGGAATACTATTATACTATAAGAAATTGTAAGCACAATGTTTTCAGAAAAACCTTGAAAGACTTACATGAACTGATGAAAAGTGAAATGAACAGAACTAGGAGAATATTGTACACAATAACAAGAATAATGTATTATTATCAACCATGGATGATTTAGCTATTCTCAGCAATACAATGATCCAAGACAGTTCTGAAGGACCTAGGAAGAAAAAATGTTATCCATTTCCAGAGAAAGAACTGATGAAGTGTGAATGCAGATTGAAGTATATTTCTCTCTCTCTCTCTCTCTCTCTCTCTGTCTCTCTCTCTCAATCTCTCCCTCTCCTTCTTCCTCTCCCTCTCCCTCCCTCCTTTCTCCTTCTCTCCATATATCTAATATGAAAACTAAGCAAAAATGCTATCCACCTCAGAAAGAAAAAATATGTATTCTGAGTATAGAATGAAGCATTTTTGAAAACTGGCTTTATCGTGTGTGCGTGCGTGCGTGTGTGTGTATGTGTGTATGTTTGGTACATGTTTTATTTTGTTGTATGGGTATTTTGGAAATAAATCTGGTATGACTTCAATAGATACAAAAAAAGTTTTCGATGAAATACAATACCTATTCATATTAAAAACATTAGAAATCATAGGAATAAATGGAGCCTTTCTGAAAACAATATGTAGCATCTATCTAAAACCAAACACAAGCATTATATGTAATGGGGATAAACTTGAAGATTTCCCATTAATTTTAGGGATGAAGCAACGATGCCCATTATCACCACTATTATTCAGTGTTTTTGTTAGAAATTCTAACTATGGAAAAAAAAGGTGTGAAAAAGAAATTGGAAAAAAAATTAGGCAATGAAAAAACAAAGTTATCACTCATTGCAGATGATATGAAGGTATACTCAGAGAACTCTAAAGAATCAACTAATAAATCAGATGAAACAATTAACAATTTCAGCAAAGTTTCATGATCTAAAATAAACTTACATAAATGATTAGCATTTCTCCATATTACCAACAAAACTCAGAAGGAAGAGATAGAAATGGAAATTCCACTTAAAATAACTTCAGACATTATAAAATATTTCAGTCTACCTGCCAAGATATACCCAGGGACTATATGAACACAATTACAATTAACAATTTGAGAAATATTATTTGCTCATGGATAGGCTGAACCAATATAATGTAATAAAAATATAATAAAATAATATAAAATATGATAAATATATCTATAACAAATATAATAATATAAAATGACAATTCTACATAAATTAATTTACTTATTCAGTGCCATACCAACCAAACCACCAGAGAATTATTTTATATAGCTAGAAAAAAAATAGTAACAAAATTCATGTGGGATAACAAAAGGTCAAAGAATATCAAGGGAATCAATAGAAAAAAATGAAGAAATTTAAAACTCAAAAGCTTATGGAAGTGAATGTTGAAAACTAAAAATAAATTAATAAAAATAAAATTCTTAAAAAATGAAGGAAAGTGACTTAGCAGTCCCTTATTTCAAATTATATTACAAAGTGGTTATTACAAAAACAATTTGTACTGGCTAAGAAATAGAGTGATGAATCAGAGGAATAGAATAAGTACATGATACATAGTAATAAATAACCACACTAATCTGTTAACAGGAAATATTTAAGTGACTTGCCCAGGGTCACACAGCTAGAAAGTGTCTGAAGTCAGATTTGAACTAAGTTGTTCCTGACACCACACCTTATATTCTATCAACTGCACCACCTAGCTGCCTCCCAAAAGGAGGAACAAGCCTCTAGATCTTCTAGCTTCTCCAATAAAGATTCCAAATGCCATTTAGACTTAAATGCCATGCCAAAAATTAAAATAAAAAAATTCTCTATATTTAACCATACAACTGTATAACTACTGCAACAGAAACCTTGATAATAGAGTCTATACAACTCAGAAAGGAAAAAAAAAATGTTAAGGAACCATTTCTCCAAGCAAATTTGATTCAGTATTCCATTACACTCAAATTAAAGTGTGAAGGGTTACTTGTAAGTATTAGATTATGTGTTAATTAAATCCATTGTGTACAACACTGAGAATGCATTCTTAGTGTTAAAGCTACTTAATGGTCCAATGCATTAGTGGCAAAGGCCCATTTTGAGGAAATGTATCCTATTAATCATAATAATGACCAATGGAATAGCAATGGTATGGGCTTTTGAATTTTCTAATATAACCTGTGATAGAGTAAAGGTACTCATCTTTAATTGGCATAATTTATGTAACTTTATGATATAATTTTATAGTTAATATTAGAGAAACATTGTGTTATAATAGAGTTATGAATTTGGAGTTAGGTCTGAGTTCCAATTCCATCTCTCTGATACTTCTTTGTGTTGTTGGTTGTCGTTTCTCAAAGAGGACAATGATATCAAGAAGGTGATGCCATGACTTGCCAGTTAATTGGATTTAAGTGAGGGAGAGTTGTGCAAAGTCACCACCCTCACTTTCTCCTCTGCAGCTAAATGGGCCCATATGGGCAAGATATAGATCAGGACAACTGGTGATGGCTCCCAGATACAGTGGGAGACCTTGGCCCTTTTAAGCTAAGGTCTTTCCCAGGTCTTAGCTTGACTAAGGCAATGTCCATTCAGTGATTAAGGTTAAGCAAGAAATGAGGCAAAGAATGGCCTCTTCTACCTAGTCTAAAACTTAAATCAATCTGGGGAGAGAAGACCCTCAGAGTTTCTGGCCAAAATATAAAGAATTGCTATTTACATTCACTCTGAGCCATCAGGGCCCAAACAACAACTGGAAGGACTTGGTATGGGACCTATTGTTGGCCAATCAATGAGAGCCAAAGTGATATGGGTTTAAAGCAAGGTTCTTAAGAAAGAAATAGCTCATAAATCCAAAGATATCTTGTGAAGTTTCAGTGATCAAAATTGACATTTCTTTGGGCAGAGCACCCACAGGTAAGGGTATTAAAGCCCATGTAGATGGAGGAGAGGAGAGGAGGGGAGGAGCTGCATTGCCCAGCTGGAACTGGCCAATTGTTTCCCCAGCGGAGCATCTCATACTATTCACTGGTTGTTTTCTGTCCTTAATTCTTGAAGAGGACTATGACATCAGGAAGGTGATGCCACAACTTGAAAGTGAATCGAATTTAAGTGTGGCAGGGCTGTGCAAAGTCACTACCCTCACTTTCTCCTCCAGAGCCATATGGGTGCAGTGGCAAGATATAGATCAGGACAACGGGAGATGGCCATGGTTGTAGTGGGAGATGTTGGCACTTTTAAGCTAAGGTCTTTTCAGGTTCTCACTTTAAGTGAGACAACACCCATTCCATGAATAACCCTCTTCAAGAAGTGGAGTCAAGGGATGGCCCCTTTAATAAATATGTGTGTGTGGGTGTTTGTATAATATATATGTATGTGTGTATGTATACACACATATATACATATATATACATACACACATACATATATACATACACACATACATATATATTACATAAACACACACACACACACACACACATTACTATATATAGTAATGGTTTTCCATTTTCTTCTCCAGATCATTTTACAGATGAGGAGCTGACATAAACAGGGTCATGCAGCTAACAACTATTGGTGTCTGTGGCTGGATTTGAATTTACAAAGAGAAGTCTTCTTGACTCTGGGCCCAGCCCTCTATGCACTAAGTAAGATATGATAAAAGAGAGGCCAAAAAGTCTTGAATAGTATATACTGTCAAGGAGAAAAGTGAGCAGAACTAGAAAATAATTTGTAGAAAGAGAGTGCAATTGTGAAGAAAAAACAACTTTCAAAGATTTAAACCTTCTGATCAATGTAATAATGAACAATGTATCCAAAGGACCTTATGATGAAGAATGTTACCAACCTTTTAACAGAGAGGTGATGTATAAAAAATGCTTAATATATATACATTTTAGGCATGGCCATTGTATGTATTTGTTTTGCTTGACTGAATATTTTACACATCTCTTTTTTCTTTTGCTCAGGTTTTTAATTGGGAAGGGAAATCAAGGAAGAGGGAAGTTAGCAATAGTGGTGGCTTCCAAAAAAGGACTATTTTAACATTAAAAAAAAAGATGACAAGAGCACAGTGGATAGAGCACTGGCCCTGATTCAGGAGGACCTGAGTTCAAATCCAGTCTCAGACACATAACATTTACTAGCTGTGTGACCCTGGGCAAGTGACTTAAACCCATTACCTAGCCAAAACAAAAATATGACAAGAAAGTTGAGAAAAAAACACGGACAGCAAGCATTTATTACATAATTTAAAAAATCTGAGTGGTATGAATTGAAGCTAAACTTCACAGAAAATCCTCTTTGTGTTATTCTATGCATGCCTAAGCTTTTTATGGTTTTTCAATTCATAATAAAACTACTTAGAAAGGGTATCTAAGTATTAAAATATTTGATAATCAGTAGTATGCCATATATATTCACTCAGTATGTAGTGTCAGACTAATTTTATCAGAAAATAAGTTCCTTGAAACCAGGGATGGTTTCCTTTCCTCTTTGTACCCTGAGTCTAAGAAAAGTGCTTTGCAACACAATATTTTTTAATATATGTATCAATGAATTGCAGCTCCATATTTGTAAAAGTTTTCAAACTGGAAGATTAGGGTGATGCCATCTGTATTTTAGCACAACATATTTGCAAATGCATACCTCATTCTGGGCCTAGAGTTCACTACATTTTTGCTGAGATGTGGGAGGTATGCTTTAGCATCCTGAGGAGAATATTTATGATGTAGTAAAGAGATTTTTGTATAGTCCATAAATTTTTATTCTTTTTATAAAAGAAAAAATCCTTTTTTTTAATCCTAGGACATATTCTCTGATATATTATCTGTCCTCTTATATGGTCACATTTGCATTAATAAAAAGCAATTATTTAAAATGTGTTCTTCTAATCTTGAGGAGTCTTCATAGACTTGAAGAATATCAGAGTTGGTATGGAACTCAGTACCCATCTAAAACCAACATATCTAAAAATAATCTTCACTCTAAGACTAAACCAGAAGAGCTCATCCAGAATTGTAATGAAAGGAGAAAGCTATTATGTCTTGAGACAGCCCATCCTACTTTTGGATAGCTCTATATGTTCAGAATTTGTTGTTACTCTATTTTGCTTTGTTTCATTTTTCCTGACATCAAGTCTAAGTTTTTCCATTTGAAACTTTTATCTGTTAATCCAGGTACTTCTGTCTAGACCCCAAAAAACAAATTTAAAATCTCTTCCATGAAAGAGTTTGTAAAATCCTTGAAGATACCAATTATTTTCCTCCCAAATCTTAAAGTTGTCCAGGCTAAACACCTCTTCATTTAAGTGACCCTTTTATGTGACTCTTTTACCATCCTGTCTTCCCTCCCTAGTTTATAAATTTTCTTCCTAAATTGTGGTACACAGAAATGGCACAATACTACAGATATGGTCTGACCAAGGCATAGTCAAAGGGATTATCAGCTATTTATTTCTGGGAAGTACATTACTCAATACAGCTCAAGATTGCATTATCTGTTTTGACTAGCATGTCATACTGCAGACTCATTTAGACCTTAAATCCATTAAAACCCCCAAGATCATTTTCAGAACAATTACTGGGTAAGAATGCCTCCCCCCTCATTTTACATTTGTGACCTAAATGGATCTTTCATAGCTTTTGCCCCACTTCTGTGACCCTCATCCAGCCAGATTATATTTTACTATTTAGAGATCAAAACAAGAGTTTAGTAAAAGGGCTAGATTACTATTATTATTATAATTATTATTGACATTATAAATTCAAAAATAATCTTTTTATTGGCAGTTGTTTCTCCACATTTGGATAGGTACACTTCTATTTCATTTTTGCATTTATACCTTGGTACCATCAAGGAACTAGGTGACAAAGTAGATAGAGCACTGAGCTTGGAAACAGGAAGATTCATCTTCCTGAGTTTAAATCTGGCCTCAGGCACTTAATAGCTGTGTGATCTTGGGCAAATCACTTAACCCTGGTTGCCTCAGTTCCTCATCTGTAAAATGAGCTGGAGAAGGAAATGACAAACCACTCCAGTATCTCTACAAAGAAAACCCCAAAATGGGGTCATGAAGAGTTGGACACAACTGAAATGACTGAACAACACTTTTGAATTCACATAACTAATGTGCTTATTCATTTCTTTTAGTTCCTAATCTTTAGTATAGCCACTCACTGTAGTGGTTGACATAAAGGAGGCAAGAAGAGAAAAATAGACTCCTATATATATTTCAAATGTCAGAGCTGAATTCAATGTAATAGACTTCAATCAAAATCTCTTTTTGTGAAGGCTTTTTTGCTTTACATCCAAAATTTGCAATTCAATTATACTTATTTATTTCATACCCTTCTTATTTCATAGTGCCAAAATGAAGAAATAACTTTATCATTAGCTCCAGAAGATCCCCTCTTCATATTAAAAGTTAGCACAACCTTATAAACAAAGTGACTAAAACCATTAGCAGGAATAATTTGGGCAACTGGATCATTCAGCAAATCTCTTCCTCCCCCCTTTTTTATTAATCATTGAGAAGTGATATGATAAAACAACTGTGAAATTTTAATCTACATAATAGACACAATTTTGCTGCTGTGATTTTTCTCTGTGTTCCATGTACTTTTGAGAAGATGAAAATAAATTTGGCATTAGACCAGTTTCCATATATTTTCCTAACCAACCAGGAGCACCAAATGTTTGCTGCTGATAGCAGAATAACTCAATGGTCCCCATAATCCTGTATAATGTGTGTGCAGCATAAGAGCTCTGATTGTCAAGGAGCTCTGACTAGCTTTTCTATTTACAAAAACAACCATCACATTGGTGACATTGATCATTTTGGCAAATTTGGTCTCCTTGTAGCCTCTTTAACTCCTAAGTTTTAAGTCCCTGACTATCCCAGTCTAAAGAAGACATTTTCTTGGTTAAACCAGAGAATGCCTATGTTTCCAATGTGCTGTTTAATTTAATCCCTTACCTATTATATTTTACGCCAACAAGAAAATAGTAGAAAATTTATAATTAATATTTCTTGAGGTTTGAAGAACTGATAGCTAAAAAAATACTCAAAATATTTTCAGAACTTACACAATAAAAATAACATTCTGATTTTTCTAATGGAGCAAAACCACTTCTGTTTTATTCTTCATGGACTTTCTTTGAAGAAAAATGAAAGGACCCAATGTTGAAATCTAATGGAATGTGTGTATGTCTCGTGTCATACGTATTCTTGAATTTGAATAGCACAAAACTGAAATAGAACTATTATTTGCTAGACTAGAACCTTGGTACTCCTGTTAAAAGTTCATTTTTTCCCATTCTGATCCTTGTTAGCATAATCTGTGGACCTTCAGGTCATGCTCCTTCCTCTTCAAATAGATTAATAACTGACTCACTGTTTTCCCTTTCCAACACAACCCTTGCTTTCTCTCAATTCTCTGTCTTCTTCAACTTTGAACTCACATGACCTTTTTACAACCCAACTCACTTCTGTAGTGTTCATACATTACCCACTGTACCACTTCCTCAACTGTATTTGCTCCAGAATTTCTGGTTTGTAATTTGGATAAGATTTACAACCCCTGATCTCTAGAAGCTTTGCAAATAAAATAACTATTGTAGGAGGCCACTTGTATTATATGAAAGATAGTAAATGCTAGAGGAAGACATATAAAAGAGAAATCGCCTCCATTTAAGGCAATTAGTCAAGCATTTATTAAACACTTATTGTGTGCGTGTACTAAGTGCTGGGCATGGAAAGATGGGCAAAATCAGTGTCTACACTCAAGGATCTTATATTATCCTGATGAGGAAGACAGCACGTAAATAACTAGGCTTATACAAGATATATACAAAGTAGACCAAAGCTCCAAGGGAAAGAAAGTAGCAAGAAAGATACGTTGCAGAAGGAAGGATTTGAAGTTAAGCCTTGAAAGAATTTAGGAAAGAAAAAAGGTAGATATAAAATGTCAAAGCATTCCAAACATGGGACATAACCAGGGAAATGCATGGAAATGGGAGATGTAATTTCCTATGTGAACAACACTATTGAGGCCAATGTAAGTGAAGAGAAATAATAAAATGTATAAAGAATGAAAAGATAGGGAGAGGGTACTTACAAGGAGCTTTAAATGACAGACATTTGTATTTAATTCTGAAAGTAATAGGGAGCCACTTTGTATCATTGAGTAGGAGAAGGATGTGATGATATGATCAGATTCAGACTTTAGAAAAATCATTTCAGCAAATGGAAAATGGAAGGATTATAATAGAAAGAAACATGAAAACTGGCAGCCTTTTGTACAGATCTTGATGAAAGAAAAATTAGCCTTCATTATATATACATATATATATATAGAGAGAGAGAGAGAGAGAGAGATAGATAGATGTAGATATATAGATAGATAGATAGATAGATAGATAGATAGATAGATAGATAGATAGATAGATAGATGTATGTATCTATGTATATATGTCCCCCCATATGTTTTCAAGGCTGTTTTTTTTTTCTTTTATGTGAAAAGATACAAATCAGTATCTTTCTAAAACCAGTTAGTAAAAATGATATGGTCAGTTGTTTTATGGTGCCCTTCAGAACAAAGAGACTGACAGAATGCTTCCTTTTCTATCCAGTTGTCTTTGGATTATAGAGACTCGTCTGTAGAAGGCAATGCAAAGAAGTAAATGATTTTTAAATGCAGTGCTGTTTTCTTAAGATAAGTATGTGCATCATACTGTAAATTTCACTCTGTAAATAGTCATGTTTCCATTGAAAGCCACTTAATTAGGCTTTTCCCTTCATTTCTGTTATCTTAACCTGCACATCATTATCGTGTTTTGCTTATTTTTTTTGTCAGCAAAGAAACAAGCAATCAATCCATGTTTAAAAAAAATAAAAAGACTTCAACTTTTACTAAAATATCAGGGGAAAGACATTTCATTTATTTAATACTGTTAATGCATTGATGTACTGCCTAACTTCTGTAATTTGCAGCTATTTGCTGACCTTGCTCAGGAGAAGGAAGGAAAGGGTTGTATGGGAAGAGACAAGAGAAAGGATGGGAAAGAAAGAAATTTGTAACTGAATTTTGGAACTTCTTTGTTTCATTTCATTTATAGAGAAGTGCCACCTTGTAGTTCTTCCATGTTATCTATAGCATTCCCCTCTTCAACTCACTTTTTTCTAAATATAGGCAATTCTGTTCTTTTTTGGAAAATGGTTATTTAGCATGCATTGCTAAACTAGTATAAACAAAATATTAAATAACACACAGGAAAGCCTCCAGCATGTTAGGCATGATCCTCTATGGATCCTTTCTCAAATAATGCAGATAAGAATTACACAGGATGAGAAGGGATAGATCTTTTGATATTGCTACCATTACAAGGAGTACCTACATTCATGAGACCATGAATTCATCAAAAATATAATAATAAGACAAGATCAAGAAGAAGATTGTATTCTATAAAATATTCAATAGTCTGCTAAATCAAGAAAGGGAACAAATTACTTCAATTTGTCATTTAAATATTGGCCATTCAGGGGAATATTAGAATATCACTTCCAAAAGTTCAAAGGAAGACTACTAGATATGAAGTCAAATTATTTGGGTTCAAATTATGTCTCTGCTACTTATTAATTGCGTGATCCTTGGCTTCACTTCTCTTGGATCAAGACATCAAAGATGTTGAACTGGAAGGAACCTTACAGATTTTCTAAACCAAGGCCCTCATTTTACGAATTAGGGAGACAACATGTAACTAACTAGGTATATATAACATGTAATAACTAGGTATATACAAGATACATACGGAATAGATGAAAACTAATCTCAGAGGGAAAGTAATACCTTCAGAGACCAGGAAAGGTCTGCTATAGGAGTGGGGATTTGAAGTGAGTTGTGAAGGAATTTAGGGAAATTATGAGTTAGATTTAAAGTATCAGAGCATTCGAAATGTGGAACATCACTAGTGAAATGCATCAAGATGGGACATAAAATTTCCAGTGTGAAAAACACCAAAGAAACCAATGTAAGTGGAGATAAGGAAACTGAGGTCCAGAGAGGTTAAGTTTTTTATCCAGGTTCACACATGAGGTAAGTTATAAGACTGGGATTCAAAAGCACCTTCAAAGTGAGCAATTTCGGTTTCCTGATTTGATAGTTGCAGGGTCAGGGAGAGAATAAATTAGATCTACAAGATACCTTCCAGGTCAAAATCCTATATTAGAATGGAAACTGGTTATACATAAATAGGAATGCAGACATGCACACATATACACATGTAATTTTGTATTCTTTCTCTTTTCTCTCTCCTATCTCTCCTATCCCCTTTCTCCTGTCTCCCCTCTCTTCATTTTCCCCCTTTCTCCTTTTACTCTGTCACCACCTCTTTTTCCCCCCTTCGTCTCCTCCTCCTCCTTCTTCCTCTGTCTCTCTCTCTGTGTCTGTCTCTCTGTGTCTGTCTCTCTCTCTGTGTCTCTCTGTCTCTCTGTGTCTGTCTCTCTCTGTGTCTGTCTCTCTCTGTCTATCTGTCTCTCTGTCTCTCTCTCTCTCTTTTCCCCTCCCTTCCTCTGTCCCTATCTATAAGCTTTTGGGTAATGAAAAAAATCTTGTGACTCTAGTTGAATTTCTGGCTAAACATGAAAAGAACAATGTATTTCTATGTAGCAGTTATGGGCTTTTCAGGCTAGCGAGCATTTGAGGGAGAATTGCTCCAGGGACTATACAACAAAGCAAAAATGGAAATAAGGCACTCATCAATTCAGTTTCACCAAGAGTTAAGCTAAACTTTTTATTTGTTAACTCTCCTTCATCTACTGTCACTGCTTTAGTAAAATCAATAAAATTCATTAAAATGAATAATAGAAATCAATATTGATTTTTCCCCTGGTGACATGTTGTTTATTTGTTAATTTAAAGAGGGCCTATTATGATATTGTGTTGATGAAATGCAACAAATTATTTTAAAGCATATTATTCAAAAATCCAATCTATATGAATAGAGAAGAAAATCTTTGAGAATGACCCAGTTAAAGAGTATAATCACCAAAACATAGCAGAAAAAATGAAAATTAGCCAAGTAGGATGTGCACAAGCATGTATTAATTCAATCTAGATGAAATGCTAAAACAAATATTCTTTTTTGTATATATTTTGATTGTTTACCAAAAAAAAGTGGGAGGGGGGAATCTCAAATAGGTGATGTTACTCAATCACAGAATCTCAGATTTGGAAGATATCACAGAAGCCATATGGTTTAATTCAAGGATGTCAAACATTTGGTCTGCATGCAGTGCATAACACTTCTAAATGTGACTCAAACCAGATTAAAATATAATAGGGAAATATTTAACAAAATAAATAAAAATGCAATAAAATGTAGATAAAATTACATTTTAAGATAGTCATTATGCAACCTCCAGGGATCCTTATGTATGGTTTATTGGCCCCCCGTTCTATTTGAATTTAACACCACTGGTCCAACCCCAACCTGAAAAAAGAATCCCTAATTCAATACACCAGAGTGTTCATACAGCCTTTGCTTGAATACATTCTCCAGAGGCAGCCCATTTTACTCTTGAATAGCTATCATTTTGAGGAATGATTTTTTCTCCTGTGACATCAAGACTTTTTGTAACTTCTGTCCATTAATTTTGGTTCTGATATCATGAGTCAAATAGAATAAGTCTTCCACCATCCTCCCTGACATAATAACCATTCAAATACTTGTTAACAATTACCATACTCACCCTAACTTTTCAGTTTTGTTTTTCTCTAAATGGTGGTACACAGAATTCACTAGATGTGGTCTATCCGGTGTAGAGCATAGAAGGACTATCATCTATTCATTTCTAAAAGCTATGCCCCTCTTAATATATAAAGATTACATCAGTTCTTTTGGTTACCACATCACACTGCTAACTCATCTTGAATTTGGAACCTTCAAAACCTCCACATCTTTTTGAGACAGGCTTCTTTCCAATAGATCCCCAATTTTATATTTGTGAAACTGATTTTTTAAACCAAGTGTAATAGTTTTTACATTGTTCCTATTGAACTCAGTCGTATTGTATTCAGCCCAGTATTCTAGCCCAGGAGTTGGCATAGTCAGAAGACCAAATCTTATCACTGCCTGTTTTTTTAATGGCCTGTGAGCTAAGAATGGTTTTTTTTTTACATTTTTAAATATAATAAAACTTTATTTAGAAATATAAATAATATTTATCCCTCAGGGCTGTACAAAAAAGGCAATGGACTAGATTTGGCCTTTGGGCCAAATTAATTTCTGCTCTGGCCTATCAAAATCTTTTTGAATCTTAAATCTACCATCTAGTGTATTAGATATCCCTTATAGATAATCTGATAAATATACCAAAATAATCTGATAAACATACCATCAAGTGCTTTATCCCATGTAACTGATAAAAAAATAATTATCAGCACAGAGTCAAATATAAGACCCTAGGGACATCTTGTAGGAATCTCAATTTAAGTTAGCATCAAACAATTAACAACTATTCTAAGTCTTGTCATCCACATTTCCAAATGTATATCATTATATTGCCATCTCCCAATTTTCTCCGTAAGAAGTATGGACTATTTAGTCAAATGGTTTGCTAAAGTCTAGGTAAAATACATCTCCACCATCATACTCAACTATAGCCACCATGTCCAAAAAGGGGGGGGGGGATCAATTTGGTATGACCTGTCCTGGATGAAACTATTCTGCCTTTTTGCAATCTGTATCCTGCCTTTTGTAATCAATCATAGTATTATCTCAGTAATTTTATTCAAGTTCTCCTCCTGTTTTGCACACTTTCATTTTTTTGTTTTGTTTCTTAATTAAGATATTTTGATCTTTTCAAATACTGTTGTATCTCTTCTGTTATCTTTTAAATATCATTGATGCTCTGTTAGTAATCATCTTTGCCTATTCTTTCTTTACTTGAGGAGGTAGTTTATCAGGGCCATGTGATTTGAATTCATCAAGTACATTCAGGAGATCTCTTACTATTTCCTTATCTTTCATATCATCTTTTTGTTTTTGCCTTTTTTTTGTTCTATTGCTTCCAATGCAATGACCATTCTACTTGTTAGAAAAAACAGAATCAAAATAAGATTTAAACCATTCTATATCCTATCAGTAGGCATTTATCATCATCCCATCCATCCTGATCAGCAACCCTTACCTTTACTTGATCCAATATAGCTTAAATAAAACCATATATTTTTGTCTTTAGTATTCCTTGCTAACCTCAGTTTTCATAAGTTTTAACACTGACACTATTGTTACCATAGTAGAATGATCTTATATTCACACTGTTATTTCGTGACCTCTCTGAAGCTTTCAGCTCTATTGATCACATACTCCTGGATATTATTTCCTCTCTAAGCTTTCATGACACACTCTTTCTTAATTTTTTCCCTAATGCCAGACTTTTCCTTCCTATTTTCTTTTGCTCTTTTTTTCCCCTGATGTCATGCCCACTAACTGTGGGAATGCCATAAAGCTCTGTCCTGGGCCCTTTTTTCTTTTCACTTTATACTTTCTCACTTGTGATTTTATCAGCTTCCCTGAATTGCATTATCATCACTATACTGATAATTCCCAGAGCTACATATCCAACCATAGTCTCTTACCTGCTAGAGTTTTGTTTCTCCAGCTACCCTGGAGAAACAGATACACACACACACACACACACACACACACACATATCCTCTTCTATCCACTCATACATCTACAACCCTACTTCAAGCCCTAATCACTTTTCACATGGGCTATTAAAATAGCCTTCTAATTGGTAAGATGTCAAACTTATTTTTCTAAAGTATCGATTTGACCATTTCACCCCACTATCACCATCACCACAAAATGACCTGTGCGCACACACACACACACACACACACACATTCTCTCTCTCTCTCTCTCTGCTCATATATTTTGTTATACCACATATCAGCTATATCCACCAGTTCTCAAATACTCTAAATATTATAGCTACGGTCAAAATTTGTCTCATAAATATCACAAAAAAGTGAACTAAAAAAGTTTAAAATTTTAAGTATGCATTATCTCTGACTTTAATCTAATTGGTAGAATTCTACCTTTCAGCAAGGGTAAACCATAATAGGTATAATGATCAACACTTTCTATTTTCTAGCTAAAGGGAAAAATTAAGACATATGGGAGAAAGGATGAATGAATGGCCTATTGATTTAATGTTTCCTTCAGTGCAAGTATATCTCATCTTCTGTTTAGAATTTTTATTTTTCTATAATAGATATAAGAGCAATATCTAAAACATATTTGCTTATCACATCATAGAAATATAGATTTATAACTAAATGCTATCTAATCCAAATCCCTAATTTTACAGTTGAGGATTCTGAAGCCAGAAAGTTTTAAGTGACTTGTCCAAGATCATATAGTCAGTAAATTAGAGAGAAAGTCATAGATCCAGGACCTCTGATATGAAATTCAGCACACTTTTTGCTACACCAATTTGCCTACATTTTCAAGTCTGATGTGTCATTAACCTTATTTTGAGCTAAAGACAATAGTGCTTAGAAGCAGGTCCTAAGTGGTCAGTAGAAAGGATAAAACTGTTAAAAACAAAAAAAAGTGGGGCAGAAGAAATATTTTCAGAATATTTTAAAACATCTGGACTGGCAGCAAGCTATGTCATCTGGCCATGGATTTCTGTTCAACAGAGAAGTCAGTAGGCTATCCAAGTGCTCAACAATCTCAATAATGCTCAAATACATGAGTATTTTTGAGCAAAAGTCATAAATCTAGAATCATAGTGCCACAACAGACCTTAGTGCTATTATAATCTAACTTTTTTAGTGTACAAGTGAGGAAATTTGGTCCCTGAAAAGTTATACAACTAGTTATTGACAGATTTAGAGATAGAATCCCCTTCTCCTGAAAGAGTCCACTTTTCTTTCTGTGTTATTCTGTAACCTAAGAAGACATTAAGTAAATTGAGATGTAAAATCCCAAATAACAAAGTATGTTTACTACCTCTATGACCACCTTGGATAAGCCACTTTATCCCTCTGGGCCTCAGTTTCCTCTTCTGTAAATAAAGGAGGTGGTTTAGACTGTCTCTAGGATCTCTTCCAGCTCTAAATTCTGTAACATTGTAATGCTTTATTTTAACATCCAGGACACAATGATGCATATTGGCAAATGATGATACATTTACTTCCTTTTTTTCACTAAGCACAAACCCCAGGTCTCAGCACCTGAGCCAACAAGTAATTCAGCAAGCTGGGTAAAAATAAATTCAAATTATGTTTTAAAAATTAAACTAGTTGTTTAGATGCCATATTGATAAAGTAATTCATTGATTTTTTTTATTTATACTGATTTTGTGAAGTTATGGAGACTCAGTCTCTGCAATGTAATTTTGGCACCTTTGGCATGTTTCTAAAACTATTGTAATTGTCTCCTAATAGCTCCCACTGCTTCAAGTTTCTCCTGCTATAATCCAGCTTTCTTATTGTTGCAAAAGTAATTTTCCTAAGGTGAAATTCTTACCAGGTCACTCCCCTAATCACTAAATGCAGTGATTCCTATTACAGGGAGGATAAAATATAAACTTTTGTGTTTGGCATTAAAAGCCTTTAAAAACCTGGTCCCATCTTAATATTCTTACCTTGTTGCATATAACTCCCCTCCACCCATGCTATGTTCCAATCAAAATGGACTTCTTACTGTTCCTCATCTGTAATTCAACATCTTAAACCTCTTTGATTTTAACCTGGCTGATCCTCCTTACCTCCTTAGACTCCTTAGTTTCCCTTAAGTCCTAGCTCAAGCATCCTCTTGTACATGAAACCTTTCCTGATCCCTTCCTCACCTGTCGAGCTGAAAGGGATTTCCTCCCACAATCACCTCATATTTAACTTGTACATAATTTGTTATGCCTCTATATGAACATATTCTCTCCCATGATCCTTTGATATTCCTTGTGCTGTACACAGTGCCAGACACCTAACTGATGTTTAATAAATGTATGTGCATAGAGTATATTAATGATTGATTAAGTTTATCAATGGTCAGTGACTCAGTCCACCATGTGTGCCAGCCTTTTCTAGATGTAGTATTGGCTTCTCAGTGTATTGAGCTGGGGGAAGCAGGGCCCAAATCCCTTTAGTCTTTGAACTAAATTATAATTCAGGATTTCTAAACAATAGAGAATATGACAGTGTCAGACCAGAATAGATGTTTTAAAAATCCTCTTCTCCTTTCCCCTTAGTTTACAGTAGATTCAGCAGGCTATAGCACTTCAAGGCTTTCACATAAGTGATGTCAAGTAGCTTAGATTGAATCGAAGCTGCCAGATTCAGGAAAGACATTGAAGGTCTTGGGACCCCAAGGGCACTAGAAACTCCAGTGGTCTCAAATTAATTTAAAATATATTAACATCAAAAAGCAAGAAATATACTCAAGTGGTAGAGAGCATTGAAAGAATTCTGGGTTTCTTTTTCTGGCTTTCCTTTGAACAGCTTTATGATCTTGAACAAAGAAGTCAGCTACATCTTCTATGCTTCCACCTACCTGATAGGAAGATTTTTTTTGTCAGTAATTCAGAATCAATTTAATTCTCTCAGCAGCTAAATGGTGAATTTATCTTGGGCTCAGGGAAGTTGGGGATGGGGGAAGTAGAAGAGTTGCCTCCTTATAGGAGTCTCATTCTGAAAAGCCATCTTTAATTTCCAAGAAAAAAAATTGCTTAAATAACATATTTCTATAAATTTCAGAATTACATTTTTACCATAGTTTGATTTTTTTTTGAGAAGCATCGTGGTATAATGAAAGGAAGACAGCAATGTATTACAATTCATAAAGTCAAGATTCTAGTTTTGGCTTACTCTAGTTTGATGAGAATTCCATTCTCATATTGCCTCCCAATACATCTTGTAGGCAAAGCTTCTAAAGGCCAGGGGCAATGTTTTTGCCTTCCTTTGTATCCCAGCACTCAGTACAGTAGTTAAGACCTTAATAAATGTTTGTTGACTGATTGAATGTCCTTGGGCAAATCATCTAATATACTAAGACTCAGTTTCCTCATCTCTAAAATTAGGGTAGTTTGAACTCAATGACCTCTAAGTCACTTCTAGATATAAAATTCTGTGAAATCACCACAATTATTTTATGCATTGATGACACATTATGGGCCATTGGCTACTTCATAATGATAAAACAGTTTATTCAAGTGAAAAAAAGGCACAACTCTTGCCAGATTAAAAAAAAAAAAACTGGTTGCATGACTGCATTTAAAATTTTTCAGGGAAATATTTCTGTTTCATATAAATTTAGCATATGACAATTATACTATTATATATAATAGTTCCAGGAAAATGATTGATACAGTACCAAGATTGTCCTATTGGTGCTTGTTCCAAATCTTCCTGGATTTTGACCTTCCTTTTGACCAATCTTCTTGAGTAGGTCTGGGATCCCTGCTTCTTAGGTTTCATCCCTAAATTGGGAGCCTCTGATGTTTTTTTGATGTTTGTTCTGTCCTTCCAAAAGTTTTCCCTCAGCATCCTTAGTCCTTACTCCTTATCTTGATTTACAGCCTACAGCCATGCTAGACAATATTTGTAGTCCAGTGATAAATTATTCAGGTCAATTTAATTCAACCAACCTTTCCTAAACATCTTTATCACTCTGCTAGGTGCTAAATCTGACATAGATTAAATACAAGCCCTTGTCCTCTTGGTGTTTACAATTTAATACTGTGGATAAAATAGAGACAGTAGGTGCTTAATAAGTGTTTGTTGAACTGAATTCTTTCTTAAAGCACTTTAAAACACTTATATGAGGAAATGAACTGGAGTGTTTTAAAAAATAAATTTCCACTTGGCTTACTTTACATTTTGAAGTTGTCCTCACATAATGAATTTAAAAAAAAAATTAAGTACCTTTAAACATTTCTTAAAAAAAAATTAGACTGAAGAAAAGCAATTCCTTCTGCTTTTTTCAGTGCTTATACTGAGAACTAAGCTTTTACACATCACCAGTGTCAGAGGTAAAGACAAAGTGGAATGGCAGTTTGCAGTGTGACTATGTGAAGAGGTAAAAGAATCTCATCTCTCTAGGTTTAGCATTTGAGATGAGGTATACTCTTATTTAAATGCTGACTTACCCTGTTTTGGTAGTATGAACTTCTCAGTAGTGCAAGGGTACAGTGAACCTGATTCCTCTAAAGATTTAAAAGGATATAGGCTATTGTAGAGATATTATAACGTAGGGACAGAGTGGAGGAAAATCATATTAATTATTCCTAATAAATTTGGATTTATTCAGGTACATTGCTTTGATATAAAAGTGAGGAACCCTAAACAAGTTCTGAAGCCTTGCAGATTCCCAAACTAGCTTGGACCAGCAAGCATGGCTGTGATGATTTTGCCTCCTGTATTGTTTCAGAAAAGACAAAAGGATGAAATAGCCAGTGCTGCCACAGTTGACAATATTATTCTTGCTTCTAAAAGGACTCAGATCTTGTCAAGGGGTAAAATGCTGGATTGGGCAGCTATGTATAGGCAACCCTTTGCCTCTGTAACCAGAAAGGCAAAAAATAATATAGTCTGTTTTATGACAATTAATTAATATTTACTCTGTGTATAAGGGTGTCTGTGTGTGGTTCATCAATACATTTACAATTTCCAAAACTCATTCTTCCTTTATCCAAAGGTATTTCATTGTGACTTTTCAATTCTTCACAAATTCTGTACATAGAAATGCAATATCCATGGGTAGGATGTCACACAAGGATAAAGAAATGTTTGCTCCCTCATAAGATGGAACAGTCTTGATACAATATATAACAGCTATTTCAATAGCAATGTCTAAAGACATTCACACCAGCTTTTCATACTGTACTTTGTCAATGAAAATGTCTACCTTTGGTTTAATCTTATTATCTTATTTATGCTATTTTTATGTGACCAAGCCCACTGATATAAATAGGAAATTTTAAATCACATTGGCCATAGACCAATTAAAATAGCAGGGATAGTTTAACAAAAGAGAAATTATTCTATAAGAATAATTCCTTTGTGTACCACTCCATCTTAGAATATTTCAGGAGCTTATTATCGTCTAGGGAAATAAGAGAATAACTCTTGCACAATGAGATGCTGAAACACAGTGGGGTAATTTTTTAAATTCAATTTGGTTTAGTATAGGCACTTCTCATAAAGTGCAAAGTTTTATATTTAATTTATTTTTCATGGGAATGATAATAGTAGTACAAAACACACTAAACAGAAACATAAAATTCTAAAAAAAATACATACGCATGATGTATTTCATAATACTGATTTTGACTTTGTATTCAAATGTATAGCATTGCTAACTTCTAACAAATTGCTTGATGTGGTCTTATTTTATTCTCACATCTGTCATATAGGGTGGGTTGGGTAGGCATTATTCTCATTTATCAGGTAAAGAATTTGATAGACAGAGAAGCTCAATAAACTATTCATTGCCCCACAACTATTTGGTGATATAATTCTCCTTATAAGTCTCAGTTTTTGGTAGAAATATAAATGAAGAAATGATCATTTCAGGTCTATATATTCAGGTGGGCTTTTGAATTGCATTTTATCATCTAATTGATACTGCTTGTGTTGCCATCACTCATCCTCTAAGACAGAAAAAACATATTTGCTTCAATTCAATTCAGTAAATATTTGCTTGCTGCCTGTTCTTATATGATAATCAAGGCACTATCCAAACCTTTGAAGATATAAAGATGAAAATGTATCATGGTCCTTAATCTCAAGGAACTTAAAGTCTAATCGGTGTTATATAGCATGAATGCAAATAAGTATAAAAATATAAATCCTCTTTTTAGAGTCACACAAAGTATTAAGAAGAGATCGGTTTCACCAAAGAGAGGGATTCAGTAAGGGAGCTGTTTCATGTTGGAAGTGCCATCTGATTTGGGCCTTGATGAAAAGAAGAGACTTCAGTTTATGGAGAAAGGCTCAAGGAGACATGGTAAATGTGGTAAATATGGGCATAGAAAGGGAAGTAATTTTAAAAATGAGGAGAGTAGTCAAGTTTTTCTGGAATAATAGCATAGATTATTGAAGACTGTGAATGTTAATCAGTTTACTTAGAAACCCTCAGTGGCTCCCTATCCCAGGACTTAGCAAACAATAAAACAATAGTTATTACTGATTTTTTTATGTCACAAATACCTTTGGATATCTGATCAAGTCTAAGGAACACTTCTCAAAATAATGTTTTTAATTACTTGAAGGAAATACTAGATTTCACAAAGAAATTAATGAAAATAAAAGTACATTTCCCCCATTCAACTTAACAGACCCCCCACCCCCTCTGAACTAACTCCCTGAACCCCATCTCCATCTTCTGAAGTTATCTCTTTCCATCAAGGCCTAAATCAAGTGGCACCTCCATTATGGAACAACCCCCTTTGCTGAACCTCACCCTTAGCTACTCTTTGAGGCTTCTGTAGCACAGTCAAGATCTCTTTGTTTAGGAGAATAGCATTATCATACAGGCGCATAATCCATAACTTTTTCTTTTTAAACACAGAACAAGTTTATTAAAAAGCATCAGAAAAGAGACTCATGTCCAAGAAGATGTAGAAATAGAAAACTATAGCCTATGTTCCAGTGAGTTATATTTCCTTCCTCCCTCTGCCTCTGCCGTAGACATCACAGTTCCTGTAAAATTCACAGCATTATTCAAGTCCCTGCCTTGTACACTATAGTAGATAGACCCTAGGGCTGGTTCATTTTCTTTTTTCTTATTTTTTTAAGTTTTTTTTTTTAACAAGTATTTTTAAAACTTTGAGTTTTCTCCCTTCTCTCCCCACTCACCCTCATTGAAAAGGCAAGCATCTCAATACAGGTTATAGATGAGGAGTCATGCAAAACACTTCCATAGTAGTCCTGCTGTGAAAAACTAAGTATATTTCCCTTCATCCTATCCTACCCCCCATTTATTCTATTCCCTCTTTTGACCCTGTCCCTCCTCAGAAGTGTTTGCTTCTAATTATCCCCTCCCCAATCTGCCCTCCCCTTAATCAACCTCCTGCTCTCTTGTCCCCTTCCCCCCTTATTTTCCTGTAGGATAAGATAAATTTCCATACACCATTGTGTATGTTATTCCCTCCTTAAGCCAAATCCTATGAGAATAAGATTTCACTCATTCCCTCTCACCTTCCCCTATTTCCCCTCCACTGTAAAAGCCTTTTCTTGTTTGTTTCATGTGAGATATTTTACCTCATTCTACTTCTCCCTTTCTCCTTCTCCCAGTATAATCCTCTCTCATCCCTTAATTTTATTTTCCTGATATCACGCCTTCATCTTCAACTCACCCTGTGCCTTCTATCTATCTATCTATCTATCTATCTATCTATCTATCTATCTATCTATCTATCTATCTAT
>NW_020954596.1:44055841-44067413 GCF_900497805.2 Vombatus ursinus | reverse complement strand
TATCTATCTATCTATCTATCTATCTATCTATCTATCTATCTATCTATACATACATATAATTTTTTCCCTCCCACTACCCTAATACTGACAAAGGACTCATGAGTGACAAATATCATCTTTCCCTGAAGGAATGTAAACAGTTCAACCTTAATAAGTCTCTTATGATTTCTCTTTCCTGTTTACCTCTTCCGTGTTTCACTTGAGTCTTGTATTTGAAGGTCAAATTTTATATTCAGCTCTGGTCTTTTCCACAGGAATGCTTGAAAGTCCCCTATTTCACTGAATGGCCACTTTTTAACCTGAAGGATTATACTCAGTTTTGCTGGGTAGGTGATTTTTGGTTGTAGTCCTATGTCTTTTGCCCTCCGGAATATTATATTCCATGCCCGGAGGTCCCTTAATGTAGAAGGTGCTAAATCTTGTGTTATCCTGATTGTGTTTCCACAATACTTGAATTGTTTCCTTCTAGTTGCTTGCAATATCTTCTCCTTGACCTGGGAATTCCAGAATTTGGCTACAACATTCCTAGGAGTTTTCCTTTGGGGATCTCTTTCAGTAGGTGATGGTTGGATTCTTTCAATTTCCATTTTGCCCTCTGGTTCTAAAATATCAGGGCAGTTTTCCTTGATAATTTCTTGAAAAATGATGTCTAGGCTCTTTTTTTGATCATGGTTTTCAGATAGTCCAATAATTTCTAAGTTCTCTTTCCTGTATCTATTTTCCAGGTCAGTTGTTTTTTCAATGAAATATTTCCCATTCTCCTCTATTTTTTCATGCCTTTGGATTAGTGTTACAGTGCCTTGATTTCTCAAATTGTCACTAGCTTCCAATTTCTCTATTCTAATTTTTAAGGAAGTATTATCTTCAGTAAGCTTTTGGCCTTCCTTTTCCATTTGGCCAATTTTGCTTTTTAGGGCATTCTTCTCCTCATTGGCTTTTTGGACCTCTTTTGCCATTTGAGTTAGGCTATTTTTTAATGTGTTATTTTCTTCGGTATTTTTTTGGGTCTCCTTCAGCATCACTCTCAGTTTTTCCTCTACTTCTCTTACTTGCTTCTCAAAATCCTTTTTGAGCTCCTCCATGGCCTGGGACCAATTCATATTTTTCTTGAAGGCTTTGGATGTAGGAGTTTTGGCTTTGTTGTCTTCTTCTGGTTGTATGTTTTGATCTTCTTTGTCATCAAAGTAAGATAATATAGTCTGACCCTTTTTGCACTGCTTGCTCGTGATCTCAGCCAATTACTTGAGTTATAAACTCTTTGTTAAGGTAGGAGTCTGTTTCCAGTGTGGAGAATGTACTGTCCCAAGCTTCAGGGGTTTTGTGCAGCTGTTTTCAGAGATACTTCTAGGGATCTGTAAATTTTCAGTTCTTCCAAGGTGCTATGATCAAGGGCAAGGTGTTTACTCCTTTCCTGGCCTGTGCTCTGGTCTATGAGCACTCTTTTCTATCTTGGAACTATGAGGAGGGTTTCCTCTCCACAGCCACTACAAGCTCCACCACGCCAGCACTCTTCCTTGCCCCAGGACTGCCATCCAGAACTGTGACCCACATCCAAACACAGGCAAAGCAAGAGAATCCTACACCAGTAGAGAGATCCCTGCCATCCCCCTCTGATCAGTCACTCGATTCCCCCTCAGTCTGTGGGCTGGAAGCTCAGGAGGCAGCCACCACCCCGGGGCTGAGTTTGGGGAATGGGGCTGGAATCTCATGGTCTTTCTCTCTCAACACTGCAAAAACAGATTTTTCCCACTGACCTTCTAAGTTCTCTTTGGCATTTGTGGGTTGAGAAGTCTAGAAACCACCACAGCTGCCAGAGATTCAGTACTCTAAGGCCTACTCTGGCGTCACTGTGGCCTACGTGCCCATGCCAAACTGCGCTCCTCTCCCTGCCCTGCGCAATATACCTTTCTGATCAACCATTCAGGCTGTCTTTGGCTGGAAATTAGTTTCACTCTGTCTTTTTGAGGGGTTCTGCTGCTTTAGAATTTGTTTAGAGCCTTTTTTATAGATATTTGGAGGGGTTTGGGGGAGATCTCAAGCAAGTCACTGCTCTCACTCCACCATCTTGGCTCCATCCCCCCATAACTTTTTCAGTGGATTGTGTTGGTTGTTCCTCTCCTCACTCTCTGGCATCATCATTACAGTACTGTGGAGCTATATCATAATTAGGAATTAGATTCTAAAGTCAGTGCATACAGTGAAAAGAGGATGGAGACAAAATCACCATTGTAAATGTCTTAAATTACTTGCTTGATATAGTATACTCTTTTTAAAAGTTGTATCTGGAAAGGGTTTAGTGTCACTTTAAAAGAAGACAGTCTATATCAGAAAGGAGGTGGATTAGAGAAAAAAAGTAGCATAAGTTTTATCTCTCCAGCTAAAGTATTGATCAGGAAAGACAGGACCAGGACTTGTACTCACATAGAAGAAAAGTTAAACAAGCATTGAATAAGCTCTCCGGAAAACTGATAATGGGGGGGGGGGCGGGAATGTACTTGAAAGGCATCACCTAGTGCGACTCAGTAAGCTCTTGATATAACATTATATAACCATTTCTTTTTTCCTGATTTCTAATAGAGCAATAAAAGTATTCAAGAAAATCAAGCAGATTTATGTTGACATATTTCTGTTCATCACCACTCTCTGAACCCCAAATAATTCAAATAATTCTGAATATACTCAACTGTATTATCATCTAGTTGACATCTTTCCATTTTTCCCCAAGGATATCATGAGAGACTTTTCCAAAGCAGATTATTTCTTTGAAATTCTCCTGAACTATTTTATCATTCAAAAAAAAAAGACTGGGAAGGAATGGAAGGGGCAAATTAGTTTGGAATAATTTATTCTTTAAAAGCTATGTTGGCTCTTAGTGATTACACCTTTACTTTCTAAATTCCCATGAAACATCATTTTATGTTCCTGAATTTTACCTGGAATAAAAATCAAGCTCACTGAAGTTTGAAGATTTCATTATCTTTCCTTTATTAAAAACTATAATTCCAATTGATCCTTTGTAGTCATGGATCCTTTCTCCTTTTCCACAGAATGTTTCAAAAACTACCCACCTAAGTGGCTCAGCAGTTACATTTAAAAAATTATATTGGTATCCAATTCATCACAGTCTTGTGACTTCAAATCTACCACACATCACTCTTTTAATGTTTTCTCAATTAACTGTGGTTTCAAATGTTTGTAAATCATTTTTGTTTCTTATTTTCTAGTCAAAAGACCATTCTTCTTGGTAAAGAAAACAGTAGCTAAATATGTTTTAAAAAAACTATGTCTTCTCTCTGTTGTTCTTTATCATTTTTCAAAGAATTCTATTTTTTTTAACCTATATCACTCTTTTACCTTGGTACCTTGACAAAATTTATTTTTTTTTATTTCTTTTCCTTACCATTCATTACTATCCTCAGGTGATCTGAATTTCAGATACTATTCCTTTTTTAAGATATGTATATATTAATAAGTATTTTATTTATAGATGTACATGTAAGATATCAATACACACTATAAAATAGAAGGGAAGGGTTGGCAATAGTGGTGGGGTTATTTTTTGTTTGTTTTTTAGATTGCAAAAAAGTTCAAAAGACTTGCTTATTCCCTCTCTGAAGGTCAGCCTACAGATGAGATAATAAGGCTTTCACCCTTCTGTGTCTCTTTCAGAGGAAGCACACTCTCTATCTCCTATTTTTTCCTCCCATAGCTACTTAGGGGAAGAACCAGAGTCAAATATCAAGGTCTCCTGATTTGCCTACCTAAGCATCCAGAAACTGTTCTTAAAGGACAGTGATTGTTTGGGGGATTTTTTGTTCAAATATTTTGTTAAGCATTCTTACAATCTAAAAGGATTCTGGGAAGATAGTGGAGTAGGTCAGAAAATGTCAAGCTCTCAAGATTTTCCTCCAATAAGGAGATAAAATAGTGCCTCAGAGCAAACATAGAGTGGTGAAAATAAATAAGAGAAGGGGCAGAATAGAGGTCCTCCTGGGACAATCAGAGAAGATCTGAAGAAAAATCCCAGGACAGGATTTCCTCCCTGTGAAGAGTAAACTCCTCCAGGCTAGGGACCTCTTAAACAACAAGTGGCAAGCCCTGGGGTTAGCTGGTTTGGGAGGCTGCCTCAGCCCCAGCCACAGGAACTTTAACTCTGGGACAGTGAGGTGAGTTGGGCATCTGAGCTGGCAAAGATCTAAGGAAGTTCTGCTGATAAGGACCATCAGACCCAGCTGTGCTGCAGAGACACCACTGTGGGGGTGGGGGAAGAGGGTTGGGAGAGGGATGAGAAGGAACCAGCACACACCCAGTGAGTACTGGAGCAGTAGGGTGAGATGCCACTTCCTGTGGCTAAAGAAACTCGCAGGAGGCTGGGGGTCTCGGTTTGAGTTCAAGGTCAGAGGGGAAAACTGAAGAGGATCAGAGGTCAGAGGTACCATCCCCCATACCACAGGACTTGAGGTGATTATAAAAACTAAACTATTACCAAAAAAAATGCACAGGCAAAGAAGAAAGAATTCAACCATAGAGAGCTATTATGGGAATACAGAAAACCTAGGTTCATATTCAGAGGAGGATACTGAAGCAAAGAAACCATTTTCTACCCCCAAAGAGTAATGTCAAATGGTCACCTACCCAAAAAAAGAATTCACTGAAGAACTTAAAAAAGACTTTAAAATCAAATGAGAGAGATTGAGGAAAAACTAAAAAGAAAAATAAGAATAATATAAGAAAAACAAGAAGATTATGAAAAGCAAATCAATTAATTAGAAAAGGACATTCAGAATCTTAAGGAAGAAAATGACTCCTTGAAAATCAGAATTGGGCAAGGGGAAGCCAGTGAAGTTATAAGAAATGAAGAAATTTTTTTATGTATGTATGTATGTGTATATATTATATATACATATATATGTAAAGAATGAAAAAAATAGAAGAGAGTGTGAAACATCTCATAAGAAAAAGCAACTAATCTGGAGAACAGGTCAAGAAGAGAAAACATACAAATAATTGGACTACCTGAAATCTATGATCAAAAAAAGAATCTTGATACAGTAGTACTAGAAATAATTAAAGAAAATTGTCCTGAAGCATTAGAACAAAAGGGGAAAGTAGAAATTAAAAAAATCCACCAATCACCACCTGAAAGAAATCCTATGAGGAAAACTCACAGAAATATTATTTTCTGAAACCCTCAGCTCAAAGAGAAAATATTATGAGCAACAAGAAGAAAAAAAATTTTACATACGGTGGTACCACGATTAGAATCACACAAGACCTAGCAGTGGCAACACTAAAAGAACAAAGGTATTGGAACACTATATACCAAAGAGCAAAAGGACTGGGCTTCCAACCAAAAATGCCATGCCCAGCAAAGCTAAGCATAATTCTGAGTGAAAAAAAATGGCATTTAATATTGTCAGACTTTCAGGACTTTGTTAAAAAAATAAAAACCTGAACTCAATAGAAGATTTGACATACAAGAGCTTAAGAGAAAAATAAGGTACATACCTATGACCAATTACAAGGGACTCAATAAGGATAGAATGTTTACTTTTTATGTATGTCAAATGTAAAATTTATGTCTAAGATTGTTAGTAATTTGGTAGCTTATAAGAAAGATTAGGATAGACTTCAAATATGATATGACTTCAAATAGTAAAACTGTTCAAGAACAGATAAAAGAATAATTATATTATACAAACAAGGTACAAGAGGAAGAACCAATAAAGAGGAATTAGATGGGGGAGGGGGACTGTTAGTTCTAGAAACCTACATTCATCGTGAATGGGTTCAAGAAGGAAAAATACATATACATCAAGAAGGGTATAAATAACTTCTAAATTTAGAAAGAAATAAAACTGAGGGGATAGGGATGGGGAAGAGGATAAAGGAGGGATCTTTGGGGGGGTGAGAGAATAGGTGAAAGAGGTATACAAAAGGGTGTTTAGATTTAGGGGAATGGGATGATAAGGGAGGGATCATTGGAGGGGATTAGGTCAAGTAATAGGAGGGCAAGGTAGTGGGTAGAAGTAAAGCAAAGAAGTTAGGAGAGATAAGAAGAAAGAGATATGCACAAACACAAAAACAAAGATTAGTAGTATAATCTCTTAGGGAAAGTATATGTTTATATATGTATGTATGTATGTATATGTATATATGTATATGTGTATGTATATATCAATATCTCTACATAAATATTTTCATGCTTAATTGCAGCCTCAAGGTGAGGGAGGATGAGGGAGGAAGGGGGTGAAAAGAACAAAGTAAAATATATATAGCAGAGAACAAAAGAAAATCCACAAATAAGCAAAAAAAAATAGACAACTTTCAACATAAGGTACAATATTTAATATATAGGCTTCCTTGAAATGGAAAGTTATTGCTATATATTCTGAATCCTCTCCTACATTCTACTGTTCTCATAACATGTTTTTTTCTTTTCTTATTTTATATTTAAGTGTAATATTTAAGTTTATAATACATTTTTTCTTTTATTATGTATTTAAGTTTTACTATTTGTTTAAAATAAAAAAATAAAAACTATTCTTACAATTATGTCTTTAGAATTTAGATTTTTCAATGACTTTCTAAACACACGTCAGTTTTATTGAGATTGTTTATCCTTTCCTTACTAATTTGAGTTATTTATGTTATTATGTTTGGATTTTCATACTATGAAGATTTCCTATCCCTCTTAGATTGACTTTACCTGCAGAATGTTACAAAATGGCATTCTGCTATTCTTCCTATGAACTCTGAAATCTTGTCTCTCAAATCTAGTATGCAAAAAAGATTAGGTCCAACTTTCCTCTCCTCTGTCACAAACAATAAACTGCAGTGATTATTTATCCTATACTTGCTTTCATTGAAACTTCAATCTCCAGATCCACTTTGGTCTGAATCAGGTCCAAATCATATTTTTCCTGGTTTGGGCCTCTGCTTTCTGAAGAATCCATTTGTCATTAAAGAAAGTCAAGGATTTGTCAGATTTTTTTTTTTTTTTTGCTTTTAACAAAGATCCTCAACTGACTGTAAAACAATAATAATGTATTAGAATGTAAATCAAGCCTATAAAACAATAAAATATTAGTATCTAATAGTCTCTCCATCTTTCAGTTACTTAATGAGATGGTCAAAAGTCTTTTGAATCTGGAAATTAAAGTTTTGAACTGGAAATGTCAGAGTTAAGAAGGAAATCCCCTTATGTGTCTACCAAGCTAGGTATCACAGAGTCAGGGAGGTTCAATGATAGAAAGAACATCAGGAAATGAGTCACGAGAAAGACTAAGCAGATGAATGTCTGTCGCCCAGAGGATTTACTCATCATGCATTTGGATTGATATGCTAGAGAGCTCATTCGTCAGTATGTATTTCTCAATACAAACTGCCTGTGAATGATTGGGCATAGAGTTGAATAGTGGGAGGAGAATGATCTAAATTAACTTCTGGAAACTAGTGTGGCTATCTAGCAGTGACACATAGAATACAGCAATGTACTCTGCTTCCACCCCACCACCTTCTGTACCTGAATAATCTATTATATCCATATGTAGAATGGACATGTGAAAATCTAATCCACCCATATTCAGTGGATATGCTCTTCATCTCATATGTTATGCTCTTCATCTCATAATATGATTCCTTTTACAAAGGAGTTTGGACCATATGTGTTATATTTTTTATTGATACCTATTATTATTCCAGTAATCAAAGCAATTAATGTCAGTGGTTCTATGACAACTTTATGGGTTCCACCACTAGAATAATTAAACAATTTAGTGATTAGATAATAAATAATTTAAAGTTAAATATTAGAAAATAAGCTCAATTTCTCATTGATAGGCATCATGCTGTATATGCTATACTTTTACATTAGATGCTTCTTTTTCTCCACATCTTGAAATATATATATGTATATGTGTGTGTATTTGTGTATGTAATTTCTTGATAATAACAGTTGCATTCATTTTTACAGATCAAGTTTCAACTTGAAAAAAAAATTAAAATGGATGAGGAATATACCTCTGAAATCTGGGCATTATAATAGGAATGGCAACTGACCTTTAACAAGCATGATTCCAGCAAGCTCAGCTGTAATTGTTTTTGGAAAAGAGAAAGAAATTGCTTCTCTGATTACTTTGTAGTATTCATCCATCAATAAAAATGATTTTCTCCAGCATGATTATAGTCTGAAAATTGGATGTCACGTGAATTCAGGGCAAGAAAGGAAGACTAAAAGCATTCATGAAGGAGATTATACCTGGAAACTCAAATAAAGTGGAATAATAAAGAAAATTAAATTATTTTAGAAGACTTACTCCTGACTCCATAGGTGTGGAATATCTGTTATATCTAAATAACATGCTGCATTTGGGAATAGTACATGTAGTGTCAAATCCAAAGGACTTCTTCTTTTTTTTCCTTTTGCCTAAAGAGAAAACAGAGGAAAGTCCAAAACTAAAACCTGGTAAGAATCTGACTCTTGCTTATGTAATATCTACATTTTATGGAGGAAAAACTTTAATAAGAATGTAGTATATATCAGATGAATTTTTTTTAAAAAAACTGATATGTTAAATGGATTTAGAACTTTAAAAATATCTACTTCTCAAATGTACAGGTAAATTTAAATCCATAAATCAAACATGTAGTTGGAATATATTTCATTATGGGAAAGAGGGTGAGGGCTATATTGAGAAGTGTAGGTAATATAAGAAAAAAATTTTGATTAAATCTTTTGAAATGATGAAAAACTTCATTCTTCTCTTAATAATCATAGTACCTCGTACATAGTACCCCTTAAATTCTTGTTGATTGATTAATCAAAGTTACAAAAGATCAAATAAATTAGCATAGCACATTTTTGTTGAATCCATTGATAAAGATATGCCAAAGGATAGTCTTTGGATTGGAATTCAAGGTTTCCTCTCAAGATCTCTTAATTGTATATCAAGGTAATATGCATGTCTAGGAACTTAGAGACCTGTGGTAAATTCAGCTGGGGCAGTGGTAGTTTAGGGTGAACCGGGGTGGGAGAAGTACAATGTATGTGTACTCCTTTACAAGGTTGAGGTAGATTAGAAAAGCAAAATCCTCTCTTTCCAGCTATCTCCATGTATCTGGAACACAATCATATCATCCTGAGCTAGTCCAGACTCTGATGGAATTATCTCCTTAGAGAGATCTTCTGGTTTAAGAAAATAAGCATCCTTGAGTGCCATTTCTACCTGGATGGAAAGTACGAATGGCAACTCTAAAATGCTTCTCAGAAGTAATTGGAAATCACCATTAAGCCTTGTATATTGGGATAAATCAACAAATACTAATCACATTTGCTTATGGATGCCAGTTTAGGTGTTGGCCCAAATTATTTTCAAGATGAAATAGGGGTGGTAGAGGAAAAAATAGGTAAAAAGATGAAAGCAAAGGGGAAAATATGGGGAAGGGGAATAATTAAAAGCTTGGTAAAAGAGGTACAAAAAATACCGAACAAAATAACACCTTAAAAACCAAAATTGGGGGGCAGGGGCTAAGATGGCGGAGGGAAAGCAGTGACTTGCTAGAGCTCTCCCCCAAACCCCTCCAAATACCTAAAAAAATGGCTCTAAACAAATTCTAAAGCAGCAGAACCCACAAAAAAACAGAGTAAAACAAATTTCCAGCCCAAGACAACCTGGATGACTGATCGGGAAGACATATCGCGCAGGGCTGGGAGAAGGGTTCAGTTTGGCATGGGCGCGCAGGCCACAGTGAACCTGGAGCAGGCCTCAGAGGACTGAATAGCAGGCAGCTCTGGCGGTTTCCAGAGTTCTCAACCCACGAACACCAAAGACAACTGAGAAGGTCAGTGGGAAAAGTCTGTTACTGAGGTGAGAGAAGAAGCTAGATCTCAGTGACCCTGAGGGCAGCGGCTGACTTCTGAGCTTCTGGCCCACAGACTGAGGGGGAATCGAGTGGCTGATCAGAGGGGGATTGCAAGGATCTCTTTGCCAGGGCTGAGGCAGGAATGTCTTGCTTTGCCCGTGCTTGGATCAGGGTCACAGTTCTGAGGGGCGGTCCTGGGGCGAGGAGGACCGCTGGCGTGGTGGAGCTTGTTGTGGCAGTGGAGAGGAAACACCTTGCCCCTTATCATACCACCTTGGAAGAACTGACACTTTTCAGGTCCCTAGAAGTATCTCTGAAAACAGCTGTACAAACCCCTGAAGTTTGGGACAGTACATTCTCCACATTGGAAACAGACTCTTACCTTAACAAAGAGTTTAAAACTCAAGTAATTAGTTGGGATCATGAGCAGGTAGTGCAAAAGGAGTCAGACTATATTATCCTACTTTGATGACAAAGAAGATCAAAACATACAACCAGAAGAAGAAAATAAAGCCAAAACTCCTACATCCAAAACTTCCAAGAAAAATGTGAATCAGTCCGAGGCCTTGGAAGAGCTCAAAAGGGATTTTGAGAAGCAAGTAAGAGAAGTAGAGGAAAAACTGGGAAGAGAAATGAGAGTGATGCAAGAAAATCATGAAAAGCAAGTTAACAGCTTGCTAAAGGAGACCCAAAAAATACTGAAGAAAATAACACCTTAAAAAATAGCCTAACCCAAATGGCAAAAGAGGTCCAAAAAGCCAACGAAGAGAAGAATGACCTAAAGAGCAAAACTGGCCAAATGGAAAAGGAAATCCAAAAGATTACTGAAGATAATACTTCCTTAAAAATTAGAATAGAGCAATTGGAAGCTAGTGACTTTATGAGAAATCAAGATGCTGTAAAACAAATCCAAAAGAATGAAAAATTAGAAAACAATGTGAAATATCTCATTGGAAAAACAACTGACCTGGAAAATAGATCCAGGAGAGAGAATTTAAAAATTATTGGACTATCTGAAAGCCATGATCAAAAAAAGAGCCTAGACATCATCTTTCAAGAAATGATCAAGGAAAACTGCCCTGATATTTTAGAACCAGAGGGCAAAATAGAAAAGGAAAGAATCCACCAATCTCCTCCTAAAAGAGATCCACAAAGGAAAACTCCTAGGAATATTGTAGCCAAATTCCAGGGTTCCCAGGTCAAGGAACAAATATTACAAGCAGCCAGAAAGAAACAATTCAAGTATTATGGAAACACAATCAGGATAACACAAGATTTAGCTGCTTCTACATTAAGGGACCGCAGGGCATGGAATATAATATTCCAGATGGCAAAGCAGATAGGATTACAACTAAGAATCACCTACCCAGCAAAACTGAGCATAATTCTTCAGGGGAAAAAATGGTCATTCAGTGAAATAGAGAACTTTCAAGCATTCTTGATGAAAAGACCAGAGCTGAATAGAAAATTTGACTTTCCAATACAAGACTCAAGTGGAACATGGAGAGGTAAACAGGAAAGAGAAATCATAAGAGACTTATTGGGGTTGAGCTGTTTACACTCCTGCATGGAAAGATGATATTTGTAACTCATGAGACCTTTGTCAGTATTAGGGTAGTTGGAGTGAAAAAATTATAGATGGATGGATGGATGGATGGATGGATAGATAGATAGATAGATAGATAGATAGATAGATAGATAGATAGAT